>NC_134955.1:69480231-69708270 GCF_965638725.1 Aptenodytes patagonicus | reverse complement strand
GAGGGAGAGGAGGAAGGAAAGGAAAGGAAAGGAAAGGAAAGGAAAGGAAAGGAAAGGAAAGGAAAGGAAAGGAAAGGAAAGGAAAGGAAAGGAAAGGAAAGGAAAGGAAAGAAAGGAAAGGAAAGGAAAGGAAGGAAAGGAAAGGAAAGGAAGGAAGGAAAGGAAAGGAAAGGAAAGGAAAGGAAAGGAAAGGAAAAGGAAAGAAGGAAGAGGAAAGGAAAGGAAAGGAAAGAAAGGAAAGAAAGGAAAGGAAAAGGAAAGGAAAGGAAAGGAAAGGAAAGGAAAAAAGGAAAAGGAAAGGAAAGGAAAGGAAAGGAAAAGGAAAGGAAAGGAAAGGAAAGGAAAGGAAAGGAAAACTGGTGGGTCGGGGGGAGACAAGCAAGGCTGAAGACAAAGCTCGGGGGGGATGAAAAGCCCTGGGCTTTAGATCAACATTTCCCAAAGTTAATTTGGAGGCCTTTGCCTAGGTCTTGCACAAATCCAGATCTGACACTGCCAGCGACCAGTCCTGTGACTGGGACATCATTTTAGGGCTGTCACACTCTGTCTCTGCCTGCTCTGCACAGGGGAATAGCACAAACACCCATGAGACAGCAGAGGATCAGCCTTCCTTGCAAGAAAGCCAAAGGCACGAGTGTGTTCATTTCAAGCACATAGGCTCCCAACAACTCACATGGTGTTAGGAGTTAGGCACATAGAGGCTTTTATGCATCCAGCCTTTGGACTAGTCCTCCTGTTTGTCTTGGATCCCTAATAATATCAACAGTTCCTAATAAAGGGTCAGAAATCCCACACTCATCTGTCATCCTAACAGCATCCATTAAAGCAAACAAAACACTCATTAATCCAGCTCATGATGCTGTAAGATGGGGTAGGAAACCCCACGAACAGAAAGGACACATTAAGAGATGGAGGGGGACACAGAAGGAAAAACTTCCAACCTGCAAATGATATCTCCTATTTCCCCACAGCTACATCCGTAAGGGTGAGGCCTTTGATGGAAATAACTCCTCTGAGGAACACTGCACGATGCAAAACCTTCACAGGGACATCCCACCTCACATGCTGTACATCTCGCCTGTCATGGAAAGACTTGAAATAGCTTTTTGAAGACATCTCCCATTAAGTGCGCTGCCTCCAACAGATGGTCAGGGGATAGGGGGAATAACCAAGCACAGCTGAACCAGGGAGTTTCCAACCCAATGGGAATATCCACAGATAGGAGAGGAAAAGGTGCATGACCCTTGGAGAGCATTCCCAGCAGGTCAGTTAAATAAGCCAGGTGGAATAAAGGGAGGTCAATTTATTCTGATTAACTTTTAGCCTCAGACATGTATCTGCACTGCCCCAAACTTACAGAGCTCCCTGCCAAAACCCAGAGCACAAGCATGGCACGGATCTGCCCTTCCCCTCTCCCAGCTCGGGCTGCGCTGCTGGACCTCAGCCCCGGGATCGGAGGCTCCCCGGACAGAGCAGCTGGCAGCCAAGACCAGCAAGGGCTGCAGCTTTCGAGAGACGCTCCACAAACATCACTGTTTTAGGAAAAACATCAGCAAAGAGCAGTCACGTGTTTCACTCCAGGAGCTGAAGGCGTGAGAAGGGCTTTAAAAAAAAAAAAAAAATCTATTCATTGAAGAAAAGCAATCCAGAAAAGAAACCAAAAAGGAAGCAGCTCCGATGCAGAACCCCCCCAGAGAGCTGCGGGGCGTCCTGAACAGAGGAGCGGTTTTGGACAACAGCATCGGCCTAGGCCAAGCTGCCCTGGCCCATGCACGCACCAGTGCCCGCCTCTCCAGATGGGCTGACCTGTCCCTTGAGACCAGGGGCTCCCAGGACAGCTTTGCTGCAGCTATTCTTGGCCCCGTGCTGAGGCTGTGCCCTACTCTGCCAGCTCAGGTATTCCTGCTGGGGAACCCCTGCCTCCAGCTGTTACCAATGCAATTATTTCCTAAGATCATAGAATCATAGACTCATTAAGGTTGGAAAAGACCTCTAAGATCATCGGGTCCAACCGTCAACCCAACACCACCATGTCCACTAAACCATGTCCCTCAGCGCCTCATCTACACGTCTTTTAAATACCTCCAGGGATGGGGACTCAACCACTGCCCTGGGCAGCCTGTTCCAATGTTTAACCACTCTTTCAGGAAAGAAATTTTTCCTCACGTCCAATCTAAACCTCCCCTGGCACAACTTGAGGCCATTTCCTCTCATCCTATCGCTTGTTACTTGGGAGAAGAGACCGACCCCCACCTCACTACAACCTCCTTTCAGGGAGTTGTAGAGAGCGATGAGGTCTCCCCTCAGCCTCCTTTTCTCCAGGCTAAACAACCCCAGTTCCCTCAGCCGCTCCTCAGAAGACTTGTTCTCCAGACCCCTCACCAGCCTCGTTGCCCTTCTCTGGACACGCTCCAGCACTTGATGGATGCCACTGGCTTTCCTGCTGCCAGAATGGAGCATACCTGCAGCACATCTGATCCCCTTCACTGCAATGCTGCCTAAGGTGGTTCCTTGTTGTCTCGTCTCCTGCATTTTTATTTTTCTACCTTAAAACTGACCGTAGCCTTCCCTAGCTCTGCAAAAAGCAGCCTCCCCAGCATGACAGCAACGTGTGGCTCTGCATTTTACAGCGTGGGTTCATGCTCAGAGCAAATCCAGGGACATGGAAACACTGGTGTCTGGGACCAGAGATGCCCACCCCGGAGTGGAGGCAGCATCATGCACCCACGTCCCCAGCCAGCCATGATATTTGCCCCTCTGGTGTCTGGCAGGGTGGCGCAGGCTGGGGCAGAGCAGGGGACTTCCAGGCCACCTCCATTCCCACCTTTTGCTGCTCTGTGGCTCCCATCAGAGAGGGATGGGTGGCAGCAGGACCCTCTGACAACACTGCTGCAAACACAGTACCAGAAGGGACAAAATGATGCCCGGCTTCTACATCTTCCATCTGTGCCAGCTATCCAAGCCCAGCATTTATCACCCCCTTTAAATGCACAGCCCATCGTGCCTTCCCCCTGTCCCCAGACCCGCTTCTCATGAGCAGAAGGCCAGGCCAAGGTCTGTACCAGCAAAGTCCTCTGGAGATGAGAAAAGAGGTAGAAGAGTCCAAAAGAAACACCAGACCTACTGAGCAGTGAAAATGAACTCTGCCACTGTGCAAGAAGGCACAGGCATTTATAATATAACATAATATATACTGCACATACCGAGAGAAAGAATATACTTTCCACTGCAAAGTGTTTTATATGCTAACCGTCAGGCATACACCAAGTCAATGGATGCTGGCACTTTACATAAATATATGATGATGCAGTGCTATATGTAATAAAAATCTGGAGCACAAAATATGGAAGCAATTCAAGAAAACAGATCTCACATTTTTGCCTTTGTTACAGTTAGATTCTGACATGCTCTGATTAAAATTCAACATCTGCATGCATTTAAAATTAAAATATATAGGTATTCATGTTTTCCTCCTTCCACAATGTTTTACTGCTGCCTTTTTCTTCTTAAATATTAAAAACATTACATTATTTTATTTCAGATGTCTCAATATATTACACATCACCCTTTCACCTCAGAGCTTTGGTTCAAATCCAGCTCTTCGCTGAGGAAATAGAAAACATCTGAAAATATTTAGTAGTCTCATCTCAGTGTCTAATCACAGTCTGCTCTGACATGACAAAACACAACAAACAAACTGGCTTGCCACAGATGAAAAATGTTTACACAAAAATACTCAGGAGTGTAAGAATGAATAAAGGCATCTCTAACTGCATTAAAGCCCATGTTGTTAAGTAATAAAACAGTTTGGAGATAATCTGAGCTGCACCTGCCTCTCTGGAAAAAAAAACAGGTGATTTAAAGTCCTCGCAGCCTAGCAGGTCCCGGCTGCATGTTTTTCTGTTATTCTAAAACAGAAAGATGTGTCAAGCTACAGTGCAAATATTGTCCATGGGCACCATGGTCTGGAGAGTCTAAGAAGTACCTCGTGATTTAGGAATCTCAGAAGAAAACTTTATTGCCAGTAAATCCTCCAGGACTAAAATATATGTACTTTAAGAGGGACGAGCATAAATAAGTCTTTGTCTTTGCTGGGGAATTCAGCCATTTGGTGGGTGGTTGGGAGAGCAGCTGTCCCAATAGACTTCATGTTGGGCACTGGTATGGGGCACAGCACGGTTCCTCCTCCAAAGCTGTGATGATTTTAACAGGCAAGAGAAAGCATAGGAGGGAATTAGCCACAGAGAGGTGTGGGATCTTCCCTAAAGCCAGTGGCAGAATCAGCTGTGATAGTCCCAAACCTGCACCCCCATTCATTTTGCTGCAAGTCCTCAGTTTTCCCTGGCCCGCAGGCATCAAGCATGAGCAATTAATGGGTGTGGGCAGCACCATCCTTTACTCTTCTGCAGGCTCAGCTGGACTTCCTACCTCCCTTTTGGCAGGAGCAAGACTGTAGAGAGCTGCAAGGGGTGCGGTGCTCATGGGTTGGGTTGGGGTCATCATGGACTTGCCACCCCCTTACCCTGCTTGGGTTCAATCCAGTGTCTATTGAAGTCAATGGAGGAGGCCTCACCAGGGTAAGACATGTTCTCCCTGACTCTGGACGCCTGCCATGAGGGCCGTGTCCCCCCCCTCTGGAGTTTTAGCAAACCCCCACCAGCATGGCTGACGCATGGCCGGAACCAATGGGGTTCCCATCTGGCTCATTAATCCCCAGGCTGGGAAGCAGGATCAGGTAAATTATACCTTACATTAAGGTTTTCAGAACTCCAACATAACAAAAAAGAGTGAGCATAAAGATGGAGCAATGTTTCCTCTGTATTTCTGTCCTGCATCTACAGACAGTTCCCACCTATCCTGCCTGCAGCATTTGCCTCCTTCCTAGACCTGACCACACATTGGCTGTGATCAAGTTATGCTCCATAGACCTTTGGGGAAAGTGGCTCCATAAACTATTTCTAAGCCAAAGTTTTCCAACCTGCAGAAGCTGACAGGGACCTACAGGGGAAAAAAGATTAAAACACCTTGCCCTGTCCGTGAGTATCTTACAATACCTCTATTTCAGGAAGACATTGTAGTATTTCCTGCCACAATGGCCAAATTAAATATGAATAAATTAACATGATAACATTTCACTATATCCCCTCTAATGCAAAATAATATGTATCTCTTAATTCAATAAATTAGAAAGTGTATTTTTTTAAGGGAAAAAACACCACTGTAGCCAAGTCTTTGCAGATCTTGGCATGTCTACAATACACAAGGGACAGGCCAAGGAGACATCCAAATGATGACCGTGCTGCCTCCAGAAGTGAGGGCTCAGCTAATAAACCTCGCTGGGAGGAAGGCTCACTCAGCCTGGGCACAGCTGTGAGCAAGGGCAGGCACAGAGGTCCTGACCACCATGGCTCTGCATTACTGCGTCCAGTCTTACCCCGCTCCCACTGGTGCACTGAGCTGGTTCCCATTGCACACACTAGCACTGGGTTTCTTGCCTGGATAATAATTTCCTTTGCACATGACTTAGACAATACCCAGAGCATTTTCCTTTATGTCTTTCTCCGCAGCACCCCTTGGTCTGGGTTTACATTTTATTGTCTGTGCTTCATTTTCATGTGCTTTCCTTCTGCTGTCTTGTTTTCCTTGAACCCTTTGACGAAATCTCTCTCTTTGCTAACCGTATTTAAATTCTGCAACGACATGCAAGCTTGTTCACACAGCCTTTACGTCTTCACACTTCTTTGCCCCCGTTACAAACCTACTCCAAATTAATTCCTGTTTCAAGATGTGAACATCGTTCCAGTCAGCCATGTTGGCCTGCTAGGCAGTATATTAGTAAATTATTTCTCCAGGCTCTTGATTGACATTGTTGAAAAGATACTTTTCATGCATGTCAGTCTTTGTGGAGTGAAAATGCCTTTAACATGCTTCTAGGATTTACATGGGCTTCCCTGGTCTGCTGCTGCCAAGTTCAGATGCAGTTGGAGCATGTGGCATTCTTTGTCCTACTCTTATTACATTTTCCTTTTTATCCAGCCCTGCTACATATTTCATATTTTTCATATTTCTGCCCTGTGATGTAAAGAACAGCCAGTTGCTAAATGTGCCCTTGTCATGCCTGTCCACTCCAGCATGAGCCTCTCAGATCCTGCTGCAATCACTGTGCTTTCTTCGTACTTTCTTTTTGTTTGTTTGTTTTGCTTTCTTTTAATTATTTATCTCCTTTTCCAATATTTTAGGACTCAGACCTTCAAACAGCTGAGCAAGATGCCACGTGTCTGCTGAGCCCTGGTAAGAGACCACACGCGTGCTCATCGACAGGGACAAACCCAAAGCACCGCATGTTTGCTTCCATCTCGGCGAGCAGAGATCAGGTCTCATTTCTGGCTCTGCGTGTGGCAGTCCAGCCCCAGAGCCAGAGCTGAGCTGTTTCCAGGCTGTTTTACCTCCTTTGCAGACACAGCCCTTGCTGCTCAAGCTCTTCCAGCGCTCCACACCACCCAAACCATCACCGTACTGGTGACATCTCTGCATCCTCATTAAAGAAGCCTGCAGAAGTGTGGCTGAGCGCTGGGAGCCTCAGACCCAAGCATGGGTGGGGGAGCAGAGAAGGAAAACATCATTCCACTTATAAAATGAGTGCATTTAGAACAGAAAATACTGGAAAAAATGCCGTGTTTCTTAGAAAAGCTATTGCATGCCCAAATGTTGGTTTTACAAGCCCAAACCCCATTTGAAATCAGCAAAAACAGGACTGGTTCCCTAAGGGCCGTGTCCGGGAATGGCGTTTTATGGATTGAATGTATCATCCAGCACTTGCTAACTGTTTATCCACTTCACTTGAGAACTTTCTTCTTAAATGAAAATGTGATCTTCACCCTGGACGAACATCTGTCTTTAAACCACAGCACTGTTGCTTCATTCCTAAGAAAGGGTTGATCAACAGTGCAGCACCTCAACATCCGTGCTCAACGCCTTCCCCAGTGACTGGTCTGCCATGGCCTCACTCATCTTCCTGGAGCACACCAGGAAGCCACAAATATTCGTACAGACAGAGACCATGGTTTAAGCCCCAGAGCACTTAAAAATAATCAACAAATCATAGACCAGGAAGGAAAGTCATATTAACAGAAGTATTAAGACACAAGCATTTGAGTTGCAGTTGATTATCATCATCACTTGCCAATCTCAAAAAAAAAAAAAAAAAAATCACCTGTTTCTTTGGCAAGCAGCAAATGGAGAGCTTTCTTAAATTTGTAGCAGTAGAGCCCACACTCGAATTGTTCTGCTGATGGAAATCCAGCAATCTTCTCCGTCACTATTGCGGGTAGAGGACAGGCCACTGATGGGAATAGTTTCACAATTCTTTTATTGGAAGCATCTGTAGAAACCATAAAACGACAACTACAACAACAGCAACACAAAGCCATGTTTTCTCACTTCTTTCCGAGCAAGGAGGGTGCCAGAGCGATTCCCCACCCTACCCCCCCACCGCATGGTGGTTTCCTTTGTTCACATTTCACTGCCTGGATCCAGCAGAGAGATTTATGGGCTGGTGCTGAGCTCGGGATGTGCACAGCGCTGGTCTCCCGGGGCCTGGGCTTGACCATGCAGAATGGGGGTGCAGAAAGGCTCCTGCAGCTTCAGGGAGGAAGAAATTGGAGGGAGGAAGGTTATTCCGGGCCAGATTCCAGTGCCTTCCGCTGAGTAGCAGCTCACCGAAAATTGAGCCCTGGTAGCTGATGAGATTCTTCATGGAGAAATGTTGTCACTCCATGTCTGCAGGGTATCGCACCACAGGACACAATGCCTGGATCTGGACGGATGTCCCCTACACTCCCTTCCGATCTTGGTCACCATCCCGGTAATGAGGAGTCCATTTATTTCAACATCAGATGACTTCCCTACAACAAAGGGTACCAAGAGCACTTGCCAGCCTGGCCAAGAGCGGCATTTTAGTGCCTCGAGCTCTGCTGGGACCTGAAGTGGGACTGGGAAGAGCGGAACCCGGTGGGGAGAGGGCTCAGCATGTCGGGGGGATGGTTGTGCAAGAGCAGGATGTGAGATCCCGGGTGCATGTCTTGGCTTAGACACACTTTCCTAGTGTGATTTTTGGTAAGTTACTACATCAGTCCTGATTCACCCTACCCCAGCAAAGGGGGGACATGGTGTTTCTTGACTCTTCAGGCTCTTGTAAGGAAGAAAGTCTCCTGACTTGTGAAGGGTGGGAGGAGGAGGCCAGGAATTCAAAGCAGAGAAGAAGACAACGAGTCAGCAGTAGAGCCGCTTAGCTCGGCAAAAGCAGCAATGTTGTGAGCACGCAAGGTTGTGCACATAAATATCCAGGGTCTGTCCAACACCCACCTCTGCCCAAACCCTCAGTGATGGCCAAAAGCGTATAGAAGCAGAGCTCCAACACTTCTGGGCAACGGTAAAACTGGGTCCTGTGTGTGCAAAACGAGATTTTTTTTTGCAGTCCTGTGCACGTGTATGTTTTCATGGTGCATGTGCTCATGATAAGCCAATAAAACAAACCCAAGTGAAATACAGACTGGGAAAAATGTAACCTATTAAAGCCACACAGAAACTTTTTTTTTTCCCTATTCTTGCTCTTTTTCAGTTTGTCTAAATATACCTCCGGGTTTTTTCTCTTGGTTTAAGTGTGTTTTTTCATGGATAGTTTTCAATGTATGTTAAAGTCACTGGCTGCTGCCAGCTCGGATTTTTGCACTGTGCGTCTCGGCTTTCTCTTCTATTAAGACAAAGTGCTGGCACTGCTCTTTGACCAAGTACATTGTTCATGGTACTGAGCAGCAATTTTCCATATCTGACTGTCTTTGGGTTCACCCCAGGAGGAAGGGTGAGCCTGGTTTATTAAGCTCTCCTTTCTCAGAGAGCAGCAACATCTGGAGTGCGGGGTGGGCTGCTGGCACGCCTCAGCGGAAAGGAATTCGGCATGGGGTGAGGTCTGCCCAGCTCCAGAGGTGTCACTGCAATCGGTTCTGGTGACGAAGAAATAACGAAGCCCTACATAAAACAGCATGAGGAGCACATTTCAATCTATGCTGGGCTGCTCGGGGATTTTGTTTCTTTTGACAGGGAGTCAGGAGGCCCAGGAACCACGTTGGTCTTCGTTTTCATCATCCAAAGCTGCATTTTCCTCTCCTGCTATGCAAGATTTTTCCACCCAGCGAAAGCTTGTGTTTCCCTTGGTGCCTAACTCAATGGGTTAGCAAAAATCAAGGCAGGTGTAGAGGATGAACTCTGGTACTTGATTTCAGCGCCACATTTACAGCTCCCTCTGAGGCACTCCTGAAAACCCGTTCCAAATGCAGCTGTCCCCTGCAAGTCATGGTACAGAAACCACCTTTGTTTGAAGGCAGGTAGCGTACGCCATGGTCAGCAATGTGGGCATCCTCCACACCTCAGTGGGGTATTATTTTGGTCAAGCTGAGATGAGATGTCCTGAAACAAGCTGGTCTATTGCTTTGGGACACAGACCCCCAAGATCTATACATGAGACTCCTGTATGTCACTCCTCCACAGCTTCTCCACAAATATCCTCCTTTCCCACATGCTCTTACACATCCCAGCTCTCTACCTTTCCTCGAGCTGAAACCTTTTCCCTCTCAATATTACTGGAGAGTCATGTGTAAAAAAAACCTCACTGGATGGGGCTTTCCAATGCGATGCTGAGAGACGGTAGCTGAACACCACCCCACTAAAATGTTTATGTCTTTGGTCTCCATGTGCGTTTGTAATTGTACTTGCTGGAAAGCCAGCCCACCACCACAGTGGAGATAAAAGCTATCCAGCATGAAACTCCTAGAAGTTTATTTTGGCTGCCAAGCCAAATGTGGAGATAGTCTTTAATTAGAAGTGTTGCCTCTGCAACAGTGCAGAGCAATAACAACAACAGTGGAATTTGTCTGAAACATGCGCTCCCCTCACATGGCTATGGTGAATTAAGCAAAAATGTCAAACTCAGTCTGCAACCAGCAGACATATTCCATCACGTTAAATGTTTACGCCATACGGTAGCCTGACTACGGAGCGTTGGTGAGAGCACGCTTCTTGACAAGCATTGGTGATGTTCATGCTAACTTCGGTTTAGACCCAGAAAAGCCTGAGGTGTTCCCCTCTCCACCTTTTCAGATTACTGTGATGATGATTAAGAAAAGATAGTTTGTAGTTAACACCTGTCATCGCTTGGGTTTGGGAAGATCTGTAACACATTTCATCCAGCAAACCCCAAGTGCTGGAGTACACCCAGTCAGGGTATTCCTCGTTTGCTGCAGCATTTATTTATTTATTTAGAGCTAACTTCTTCAGAGATGTTTATCCTTACAGAAATATTTGCAAACATCAGCATATCAATGTAAAAGCTTTCTGCTAAAATAATAACTCTGCCTGATTTTATTTTAAAACTTTTAGACCTTCCTGTAATGTATACAGAAACGGTACTTACCTACGGATGTCCAGCAGTTACAAAGACCACACAATTGAATGCACGGTAGCACATTGCCCCATCACAAATATGCTGCATTTCTTACAGGAATAATAACATTTTAATGATTTATGAAGTTTTTATTGGGTCTGTTATTATCATAGAATCATAGAATCATAGAATCATTAAGGTTGGAAAAGACCTCTAAGGTCATCGAGTCCAACCGTCAACCCAACACCACCATGCCCACTAAACCATGTCCCTAAGCGCCTTATCTACACGTCTTTTAAATACCTCCAGGGATGGGGACTCAACCACTGCCCTGGGCAGCCTCTTCCAATGTTTAACCACTCTTTCAGGAAAGAAATTTTTCCTCACGTCCAATCTAAACCTCCCCTGGCACAACTTGAGGCCGTTTCCTCTTGTCCTATCGCTTGTTACTTGGGAGAAGAGACCGACCCCCACCTCGCTACAACCTCCTTGCAGGGAGTTGTAGAGAGCGATGAGGTCTCCCCTCAGCCTCCTTTTCTCCAGGCTAAACAACCCCAGTTCCCTCAGCCGCTCCTCAGAAGACTTGTTCTCCAGACCCCTCACCAGCCTCGTTGCCCTTCTCTGGACACGGTCCAGCACCTCAACGTCCTTCTTGTAGTGAGGGGCCCAAAACTGAACACAGTATTCGAAGTGCGGCCTCACCAGTGCCGAGTACAGGGGCATGATCACTTCCCATTATACATGGATGTAAGCCTCACCTGAAAAGCCCTCTTTCCCACTTCTGTTCTTTTTTGTAGCAGAAGCCTAGCATACCCCAACATCAAAAGAGTAAAAAAATTTTAATCAGAACCTTCCAGGAACTCTTTAAAAAACAACTTTTTCTTATATGATGACAACATGACTCTAAGATAAAATTTTCTCAAGACCTACCAAACCTAGAAATAATTCCTTCATCAAATGTGGGTCTCTGGTTTGAAGCCTGGGGAACCAGACCTGCTCTCAAGAAGTGTAAAGCTATCGGTTTCCTCCTCTGTGCCAAACACTGTCAGTACCCCCAGCCCTTTGCCAGAGCACATTGCTACACACCAGGCAGAAAAGAAAATTAAGAGTGAAAACAAAATGGTCAAACGCCTCCAGGCCCTTGGCTGGAGCTCCACAGGGTCAACAGAGGCCAAGACACAACTGTGAGATTCATTTCTCCCCACCTGCAAGAATTAGTCTGGTTATTTAAATCAGGCCAAAAAACCCTCAGAGTTCACTTATTGCAACATGCTTATACCTTTCTAGAAACTAGAGCAAGCCTGGTGCCCCCCAAGTGACCACATCCAATTGCAAACTGAGTTTATCTCAGGGTGGTAACGCCTATGGAAATGTTGAGGCACTGTGTCTTCTCCAGGAATTGCCCCCATGGTAGTTTGCTCTTAGCTGACTCAAGTTAGAAGCTCCATCTGAAACACCTGACTGTGAACAATTATTCCCAGCGAAATCTTGTGCAAGCAGAACAAACAACTTTCTTCCTAATAAAAGCAAGACCTTCAAGACCGATGGAGCCAACAAGCTAATCAAGTTTCCTACTCAACAGGAAGTTGTGGGACTGCGGCAGGAGAAGCAAATCTGTGTTTTGGCTAGAGAAAGAGCAGAGAGGAATAATACAAATTAACCGGGGGGGGGGGGGGGGGGGAGTGTTTATTTGGCAGAAAAATACCCTGCAAATGTACCAGTTTGGGCAATACCCAGTTTGATAAGACTGGCAACAAAACAAAAGCAAGCTGCAAGAGCTTCAGAAAAGGGAAGGGTAAAGCCACTGCATGCATGAGGACCATCATAATTAAACAAGAGTCCCACTATTAATATTTCTTATGATTGCTACCACAACAGTTGTTATTACACTAATTACAACGGCAGCAATACTTGCACTGCAGCAGTGTTTGGCGTTTCTGCCCTGGAACAGGATCCCACTGTGTTGCTCAAATGTGGAAAAAAATAAATAGCCCCAGCCCCAAAAGAAGGTTTGTAGTATAGCGTGTTCTTTTGCGGGAGCTTACAAAGGAGAATAAACTCACTGCTTGCTCCATTCTCATACACAGCAGCCAGCTTTCACTTTCAAGGACTTGCACGTTTTCCTGTCATTTGATGGGCAATTAGGCCAGTGCATCTCACAATGGTGGTGATAGACCAAATCAAGAAGAGAAAAAAAAAATACAGACAAAAATGCAATCATGTCATTACTGCAGAACATACGACCACATTTTGCTTCTAGCTACCAAGCAGTACTATGGGATATGTGTATTCATGTGAAAATAAGCCCAACTAGTCATTGAGATATATACAAAATGGATGATTCATGATAATTGTTACACTGGAATTGCTTGACAAAGAGACAGAAGAAAGCTGTTGATTACCAGGCACCTCGAGAAAGACCACAGATACAGAGAAATTTAATAGTATGGTCACTGTGGACGTGCAGATTTCCATCTGCAGACTAACAGGCAAGCCTGTGAAAAGAAATAAAGAAAAGCATACTCATTAGATTCAAAATAACTGGAAAAAGTTGCATATCCACCAATTCAAAAAGGGTGGAAGTCACTGAGTCACACCGGCTGAGACCATTGAACAGGGCAATGACCAGCACTCAGAAGTCCTAATGGGCGATGCACCCTTTATAGCCTTAATCCTTTGAAACAGTAAAGTCCCAAAGGCAGAAGAGATCATAGAGCAAACACATAGATCATACGCTAGTTATGGCCCTTCAGTTCTTTGGGACTTATCTTTACTCAAAGAAAGCAGTCTTATTGAACCCTCTGTACACTGGGCAACTTGAAAGTGTAAGTATTTGTTGGATCAAAGTATGCATTACTTCAAAAGCATAAAATGCCTAGATATTGAAGGCAATAAATCTTTCTCTGTAAAATACACGCATATATAATTTATATGATAAGCTTAATACTGAGATTTTTAGCTTGGCTTCCAACAGACATGAGATGTAGGCAATTATGTTCCCTAAGAATGAGTCTGTCTGTCCCCTCTCAGTCCCAAAGAAAATAATTTTTGAGCCCCTTAGCCAATTTCAACCAATTTTGGCAGAGGGATAGAGGTCTTGAGGGTATTAAGTTCCCATATGCCTTGTGATAGTAGGTGGCCAGGTAGGAGTGGCAGTCTCATTAGTCCATGCCTTGATGGAATGGCATCGGCATAGACACAACCCTTTCCTAGACCTCAGAGAATCCAGAAGGACCTCATGAATGCCCAAGTAGGCATGCACAAAGCAACAGCTCCAGTCGAAATTCACATCTCATTAGACATCAGCAAATCAAAGCCCAAGACCTGTTGATCTCCTGCTTGTGAAATCACCCGTTTCTCCTTCTCTTTTGGTCCTGACGGCAGCTACGGAGCCTTCAGAGCACCTTCACATCGCAATTCTCCGCTTATTGCTTTTGTTTCTTTCCATTTAATGGGAGCCCCATTGCATTTTTATGCCTTAACACTCCGCTCATAACTGTCAGGCTATCTCCTAACATATGGAAACAATTCATTTTCTTTGTCATCGTTTGGATCTGAAACTAGGGTACTCTGAAATGTAACTATACATGAATTTCCCTGAACTAATTACATAATATTTATCCTATTTTCTTTAAAGTAATACTCGCTAGCTAAGAAATGAAGAACTGCATTGCTTATAATAAACTCTGCATGCTACATTGTAATCTAAACTGTACAGTTATATATGGTGAAGAACTAAAAGGTTTGAGTTATTCCCCTTGGCAAACATTTTTTTAAGGATTGCTTAAATAAGCAGTACAGAAACCAGATGTCATTTGGTAAGAGTATCTGAATGACCAAAAATTTGCTGTCTGGGTATTTTTTTTTACTTTATAAAAACATGAGAAATTCTTTGGATTTATATCATATTTAGCAGCTGTGAAACAGTGCAAACATCTGTTTGTACCTATAGGGAGCTGACCTACGGGGTCCTCATCTCTTAATCGCCAAGCAACAAGCTAGTCTCATATACATAGTTTATTGTTTTCTTTTCAGCTGCCTCCTCCACTTCAAAGTTTTTATACTCTCATGTTCTATTATCACGGCGAGAGGGACAGTCCATTCATTATAAGCCCAGATCAGTGCAACAACTGATCGAAATTGCCATCAAGCACCGTGGACGCAGAAGTGCCCTCAAAGCCAGCCATAAGCAACTTTCAGTATGTCGTAAAAAATCGTTGCTTCCCTTGTTTTCCCAACATTATTGATTGTTTGTTTGTTATTGGGGTTTGTTTTCTTTTTAAACTTAAAGGCTGGAAGAACAGAAGATAATAAGGAAGAGAAGTCTCTTTTTATAGCCAATCCTGCTGTGGGAAGAGGGGTTGACAAGACAGCTCCATGAGGTCCCATCCACCCTATTTTTCTAGGTTTCTGCAATTGTCAGTTATTATAGGAAAAGACTGCTATCTTCTACATCCATACAGCATCCCAATGACTAGAAACGAAAGGAAAATAAAGTAACCTTGGTGGGTATCCCCTTCCAAAGAGGTTCTCCTGCTGTACATATGCACAACACGCAGCCTAAGTAAGATCCCATCCTCCACCAGGACTTCTAAAATAATGCAGGGGATGGAGGGGAAAGGAAATTTACTCAAGAAGCATTTTGCCCTCCTCTTTACCGCATTACTTACACACACACACACGCACCATCCTTTAGTCATTTAGCCAGGAGCAAAATTTTTCAGCCTCTGTGATAATCTCTCCCCTTTTTTCCCTAATGTAATATTGACCTTGGGACCCTGATTTTTATGCAGTGAGAGGAAGGTGCAAACAGCGTGAAAGAAAAGATTTGTGGGCCTTGGACACGAGAGTGGAATCAGCACTCCCAGATATACTATGAGAGCTTAAACTATACTCTGAACTGAATCTGAAAACAAATGGGAAACACTGTATGATTCCATCCCATTACAGTACAAATAAATCATTTCTGGAAATCTAAAACAAATGGCCCAAGCTCAGCTCTATGGATGATCCAAATGCAAAAAAGCTGCTAATTCTAAAAGGCAGATGCAAGTAACCAATTAAGTAAGAATGCAGCAAAAAAATGAGGAGTGTAACTTGTTTAGCAGGAAGATGTTAAGGCCACAGAAGCGGGTCTTCCAATCACCTTTTTTGGTATTCCTGAGCAAACATTCTTTTTTGCTTACGTTAATATGGAATGTATTATGACAACGTTCTTATGGATATCCATGCCTTTTGTCTATCAGTACTTGCAGATACATTCAAAACAGCTGCAAATATTTTTTAAATTATGTAAAAGTCCCAAACACTTTGAAAAGAATATTAATATCCCTTTAAAACAGCAGTGTATTATATTAAATTAAGGATAGGAATTTAGAGAACAAAAAAATATGTTGTTAGCGTTAACGTTTTCACTGCTTTCGAATGCAGTCATCTTAGATAAGGCTTAGAATTATTTTGGTTAAATTTAAAAGCGTTATGGTGTTTGCAGATTTAGACGACAAAGCAGATAACCACACGTACAGATTGCAAGGAAAGGTTTGTGTTCACAAAGGTCAGCTGTTTTTTTCTAACTATTTCATAATATATATATATTTTTATACATATCGATCACCTCTTCCTACAACTCTTGCCTCTTTTCTTTCTGCAGATCATCATAGCTACAATACCATTCCTAGTGCAGATGGAGAAGTTATTTCTCTTAATGCTGCTTCCTCAGTCTTTGTCTGTGCAGCTGTAAAAGAAAAAAATTACCTTGGAGGGATTTTCAGAAGTGATCTGGCAAGGGGAGGTATCAGTTCTTGCAACAAACCTCTCAACCATCTTCTTGTGGTGGCCTTTTCACATCCATAACAAGGAGGCTGGTAGCAGGCAGGGAAGCTATGGAGCACGAGCAGCTCTATCTGTCCCCTCTATCAGACTCTTGGAGGAAGGAAAAATACTAATTAGTGCTTTTCCCTGGCACATGGGAGCAATGCCATAGCAACAGGAGCATTTGCGCTACCAAAAGATCACTGCAAAAGTACCACAGGGGAATGCTGAAGATCAACGGGTCTCCAAGCCCAGGCGCGGTTTCTTGCAGGTCCCGTCCAAGGAGCAGAATGGGAACTTCTGTCATCACACCCTTCCACACAGCATTTTGGGGAACATCTGCTCTGCAAAGGCAGCAGGACTGGTGTCTTGACTTGGAGTCCAGCAGAAAAGAGAAGGGGACAGCGAGAAAGAATCCAGGAGAGCTGAAACACCGCGCTCTGAAATGGTCATACAAAAACATGCATATGCAAAAGTGATTGCAACTTGGAAATGCGTTTCCTGGCTCTCGGGTCAAACATCGTTTTTAGTTTTAAGAGATGCCCAGCATGTAACCTGGACGTTGCATAAGCTCCTTGAACGAGTGCTTTCTTATGTTTCTTCTGGCTGTTTCTTTTGTTGTCGACTGCGATGTCATTTCTTTCGGTCGGGTGTATGCAACTCCGCTTTCACCCTCCTAGCGTTAACTAATAACATGACAAATAACAGGGATGATGGGCAAAAGAGGAAAGAATAAAGCTGATTCCATGTGCTAACTCCATTGCTGACGACTTGTGGACTGTTAGTACTTTTCATTTTTCGCTAGGATTAAACAGCTAATAAATACAGATTTCATGTCCCATAAATAACACTGTGTTTGTCAGCTCACTCAAAGAATAATCAATAGTTAGTGCATGAGATTTTCCAGTACAATAAAATAGGCTCTGTGTTTACTTTTCCCAGAGACACCTATGAATTCTACACTTCATTTTGCCCCTACCTAAAATGCCAGTTATACTCTCCCAAAAACCAACCAGTGACTTAGTTGCAGGCAGCTGGGTGCTTTCAAAACTTTTGGAAATAAGACCTAGACCTAAATAATTCCCACATCTGTGGAGGCTCCATCACCGCTTGGTCAATCAGGACACAAGCCCCAGTCAGAAACCGCCTGCAGTCCTTGGCTGTCTCCTAGTGCTAAGTCCTTGCTAGGACTTCATCTTGTTGGAGCAGCTTTTGGATGTGACTGTCTTGGCGCTGTCAGCCCCTCCTGACATGGGCATTACTTCTCTGCCAGGCCGGTGGGGTTACAAATATTGGAGGTCTGAAACCTCTCTCACACTGCTGTGAGCTGCAAAATGCATAGCTCAGTGTCCATGCAAAGGATAACACATTGCACCAGCCCTCGCTGAGAGTCGGTTCATGTTATAGTCATCCCTGTTAAAAACAGGGGAGCTTTTCAGTTTGCCCATGTTGCAGTATCAGCCTCTGAAATTAATCTCTGATTTATCTGAGATTTGAAAAACGTTAACTCAGACCAAATTATCATTATCAAACTATCAGGTAATTCTTCAGCGGTCACAGTGACCAAATGTCAATGTGTGTGGGCATTACTCAGTGAAAGGTTGCTGAGAGGGGGTTTGTTATTGCCCAGTATCTCACCCGGAGAGCACAGAACCTCTTGGTTATTGGTCAAGAGCCTCAGGTTTACCTGCCATCTCTGAACATCCCATTTTGGGGCGGCCCAGGGTGTCTCCATGTACCGCACGCATTTCGGCGTGCCTCTCCTCACCATTTTGCTCCATCCAACACCTTGCAGGAACCCACTCAGGTTGAACAGTCCCTCTCATCCCTGTGAGGCCCTTACTTGGCTCAAATCTCTCTCCTGATTGACCCACCAGTGGATCTGCCTCACCTCTCTGCTGCTTAGTGGTGGAAGGGTACCTGCAGACAACGGTCTTTACAGAGCTCAGCTTTCAGTCCTCACAGCAGCGTCTTCACCACCAGGCAGGGAGTCTCCTATTCAGCCCTACAAACCAACCAACCAAGGAAGATTTATTTTTATCTGTAACTTTTTAACTACTCAAGTGTTTCGCTGCTTCTGCTCTGCTTGTTTGGACAGAGGCAAAGCAACATATTCAATGCGTTAGGTTTTTTGCTTTTCACCTCTACCTTCCACCTGATGGGTGGCGCTTATCAAACCTGTACCTGAATTACAAATCTGTAATCTTTTGTACCTGATTACAAATATGTAATCTTTTGTACCTGAACCTAATTTAAAGGTTATAGTCCATCCATTAACCCTGCTAACACCACCCAAGAGGCAGAGCAGCAATATTTAGTTGTATCTGGAACTCCGTTCTAAAACTTCAATTAAAAACAAACAAAAAAAAGCTTATAAACAGCGCAGCTCATTATATATCTTGGCACAGGGGCACCATTTTTAACACCACAAACTCCTGTCCTGTGTTTCTTTTGAGCCAGCTTCCTTCATGTGTGCAAAAACACTCTGCAATTCAGCATCAGGATGCTTGTTGTGTGGCGTTCCCAGAAACCCCAGTAGTCACCACCCTGGTTTTCCTCATTCAACTGAATTATTTGCTCTTCTCCGGGCATATAGTTTAGGGTTTCTCCCCTCTCTTCTCCACACCAGCCCTAAGCTCTGCCCTCTCCATCCCTTGCATGCTGCAAAGACACCTTCCCACTGCAGAGGGAAAGCTCACCCTGCTCCATGCTTCCCCCTCCAAGGCTTTTGAGGAGCAGCAGAAAGCTCGGCACGGGAGGCACCCAGCTCCTTCCCAAATTCCCCCAGGTTTTAGCAGAGGCTCTGCTGCCCCTCAGCTCGGTGCACAGCTCCTGTGCTCACCGTGCGATGCTGAGCTCCTCTCCCTCGCTCACCCATTGCAACCAGTCTATGGGATCTCACAACCCACAAGAAGCGGCACAGAGGAAACCACCACCTGCACCCAACACCTGACCCACCAGAGCAAGGAGCGGGTCTCACAGGAGGAGCTGAAATTTGCTGCGTCTGCATGTGGAAACAGCCCTGCTATCTGGGCACGTGGTTAGCTGGCAATTCCAACGGACAATTTTTGGATTATAATTCCATTACCCGCTCAGCTACCAATTCCTGCAACCTGCCCCTGCCAAGAAAACTCCAAGAGAAATAAAATCCCTTGAAACCCCTGCTCACAATGTTCCAGCTCAGAGCTTGGCAGCTTCCTTCCAAAATTAAGTGATTAAAGCAGTGTTAATGAGACATTCATCACCTGCACCTTTTTCCTTAAAATAAATATGCAGGGCTCTGCATTACAGGTGCATGCAAAATTGCTTAAATAGACATCTTTGAAGCACGGGGAAAAAAAATAAAGGACAATCTGGCAGTAAGTTCCCAAAATACTTGAAAATATAACTGAATAAATAACTCTTTTTTTGGAATGAAATCTGCAGACCTTAGCAGATGTGTCCAAGCTAAAGGAAATATCCAGGGAACTGGATCTCCTTTCTGATGAGAAATAATGAAGAGCACTGCACTGGCAAGGAGACAGGCTGGAGGAACCTACTGGTCTTTTCCAGCTCTGACTTCCGTGATAGCTCGGAGTTATCCTTAGGCATTGGCTTGATCTATCAATGAAGTTATTTATTGTGAACCCAGGCCCCAGGGCTGCCAAGCCTACATCCATACTGAACTGGAAGCATTCAAACATTCACCAAGTGAATAGGTTTATTGGGTACTTACAGTCAAGCACGTGCCTGTGTCTTTGCAGGAGTGGAAGCACTGTAAAGATGCCTGTATATAAGGCGGGGGTGCGGGTAAAAATCCTCGTAGAAAGAGGTGGCTTTGGAAAAATACGGGGGTCATTTTTTTAAAGTTTTTTCTAATGTTTTAGAAATGCCACCATGGAGGTGTCAGCTTAAATTATTAGGGAAAATACTAAGGCAAATAAAGAAATCACATTCCACAGACCTGCATGGAGGTGTAAAGGGGATATTTTCAGTGGGTTTGTTTTTTTAGGCCATGCTGTAACAGTACCTGCCATTGTATTTGCAGGGCAGGGTGTAAAATCTGCTTACAGGATTTTTAGCTGCACTGCTACACTTTGCAATCCTTTCTGTTGCAGGGCTCTGCTCCTCTGAAAGTGAAGTCCATGGCAAAACCCTTTCCCTCAACAGCAATGGAAGCAGGAGCAGGCCCTGAGTTTGTAAATATTAACTTATTTCAAATGTCAGATTATTTACTCTCCGTTTTTATAACCACCCAGGCCAAATGGACGGGGTCCAAGTTTGTTAACAATAGCTCTTGGCTAGGACAAGCCGTAGCAAAGGTTAAATCCTGTTTGCCTTACTCAAGCGTGGAGCCCCATTGACTCGAGCGGCACCGATGGCTTTGGGAGGGCGACAGGCTTTGACGCCGGCACCTACCCTCAGTTTTGCAGGATGCAGAGAGCCCCGAGCGACCCACAGGCACCGCGCCGGGGTCTGGACAGTGCCTCCGAGGCACAGCAGCAAGCCCCACCACAGCGAGGGGCTGAACCCCTGCCAGCCTGGGTTTGTCACCATCGAGGACAGCCTTTGCTGGCACAGCCTTGTGCAGGCAGCAGGTCATGGCTCATCCTTTGCCATGCAGGGACTGCAGCTGATTGCACGGGGCTGGCACAGCTCCCTCCCTGCCACAGCACCCGGGCACATCCATCTGAGGCTTTGCTATGGGGCTGGATCTCGCTTGCTGGGAGCAGCGGTGGCCGCGGTGGGGATCTCAGCGAGGAAGGTGGAGATGTGTGTCTTCATGTGCACATCAATGGGTAATGCAATGGGGGTGATAACAGACAATATCCTTTGTAACAAGTATCATTGTCGAGATAACGCAAGTAGATTTATTTGTCATGCACTGGCAAACTGAAAAAGTGTCCATTATCTTGTACAGGACCTCTCTGCACGACATCCCCTTTTGCTCTCTGCCCCAGTTGCCACATGCCTATCTCTGCAGGCTGGGGATGGCCCACAGCATCCCCACAAAGGGTGGCTGCGCTCACACACAAATGCACAAGGGCCCTGTCACAAGTTTAAGCGTGAATAAAACGTATATATATGTTTTATTTTATTTTTATATATATATTAAAAAAACATGTAAAATATATATATATACACCCCCCCAAGGAATTTTGTTCTGTGCTGTTGCATTGTTCCACATTGTCTCCCTGCTCCATGCTACCTCCATTGCATTATACTGCTGTTGCATGGCCCTGTGAAGACAGAAAGCCAAAGAAAGTTTTTTAGGGACCTGTAAAGCTCTGAGAGGGAGGGACCCCGCTGTCCCCAAGGTACAAGACACCCCTGTTTGTGAGGTCTGGTCTTCCTTCCTTATTGATCAATCATGCAACACCAAGCAGGGGAAAGCAGCTGCCATTTGACCGCAAATCTCCAAATTCACACCAAGAAAGAAGCACTGGGTGGCAAGGGTGTGGTGGACCATCCCATGGCATGGAAGGGGGAGTTGCCTGTGCCAGGAGAAGAGGTGCATCTCCACGCAGCAAGGTAGGAACAGCAGTGGTACCGAGTCACCCTGCAGGCCTTCCTCAGTCTGTGCATCGTCCTCCTCGTCCAGTCCTCTTCCTTCCCGCCAGTGCCGCTGCAACAAAACATGCTGATCCGTCAGGGCACGCGGCGTGCTTTGCCCGGCGTGACCTGCACAGATGGCTTGCAAAGGAAGCGCTCGCAGAGGAAAGCCAAGTGGCCCACAGCGCAGTTTAGCCGGGAGCGCTCAGGTCCAGAGACATTCCTCCCTTGATTAGGAAGGTTGAGTGGGAGCCAGGGGTGGGGCAGCGATCTCCTTCCTCCGGCTGCGTCCATTCCCGCCACAACTTGAATCACACCTCTCGGAGACACTCTCGGGTCGGGCACGGGAAGTTCACGGCTGCAAACGCGCCGGCGGGGAAGAGGGAAGAGCACGGGGATGCAGAAGTTCACTGGGGTTCAGCCAGAGCCAGGTCCGGAAGAACAGAGGTCTGATAAAAAGGAGAGAGGAATTGCAATGGATGTGATCCCCAGGGACTCCTCATCTCTTCTGCAGCTGGTGCAAGGTGCTGGGCACACTGAGAATGAAAAGACAGGCTCAGAGCTTACAGTGACTTGGGAAAAAAAAAAGGTACAGACCTACTGCTACAGCTCACCTTGACGAAAAGCAAAGTCTCCAGGTCAGAGCATGATATTTCTCATCTCTTCAGCTACCTCGTTGCAAATCGCCCCGCTGAACTTGGACAGGTTTGCTGCGGTGCATGCACTGTGCACTCTGCAATACAGGAAAGACTAAACAGATCTCTCCAGACGGCCAGGGTCACGCCATACCATTTTTATCCCTGAAGCCAAGAAGGAGAAGATTGCACTTCCTGGCAGGGAGAAAAACCAAGGCAGCAGAACGAAAAAAACAAGGGAAACGTTACTCAAATTATCTCCACAGCGAGTGGAGGGATCGGAGTCCAGCGAACAAAGAGATCGGATGACCAGATGGGACAGATCAAGCCGACCACAAAGCCTCTGTCCAACATTTTTTGACAACTGCCAGAGCCATATGTTCATGAGGATTGTGGAATAACTGGGAAGGGTGTGTGGACTCGGAAAGAGCCTGACCGCACTCGGAGCTGCGTGGCTGCAGGGTGTGAGCTAGGGCACCTTTGGTGTGCAACCCAGATCGCAGCCCCGCACTCTGCAAAGGGAAAGAAGCTGGTAGATCATTTAGCTTACCTCCTTGCCGGGCTCCGACCAGACCTTCTTGTGCTTTTCCTGGTGTTTGGTCCGTCACTAATGAGCCATGTTCTGGGGGGAATTCTTAGGTCATTTATTTTGCATCATGTCTGCTAGGAGAGGTAGCAGGACTATGGCTAATTAGGAAAGCAGACAGATAGCACCAAAGACAAGGACAGAGGGACCGTGTCTGTGCGCACGAAGGATGGGAGCGACCCTTTCTGCCAGCTGCCCCATGAACGTGAACGTTCATGAAGGGCAGAAGTGGCACATCCCAAATGGCCCGTCGTGCCCTTTGTGCAACGTCTCCATAAAAAAACACACTTTCCTCATTTATTTTGCCAGCTGCTCTTTTGATTATTTAGCACATTCCAAGGAGTGCGAGGAAATACGATGGATGACGTTCTGCAACAGTAAAGGCGACAGTTTTCAGGAGTGACAAGTAATGGCGGGTTCTCCACTAGAGATGTGCAGGAATGCTCAGCCTTGCCCTGGAAAAGTGCAGTTTGTCACCCACTAATGAGTGTCCCTTTTGGGGTGTCTACTACACGTGGCAAATTCAAGACCCTCCTTAGCAGGACACGGGACCAACCAGCCGCAACTGCAGGCAGTAGTTTTCGCCTCTTAAAAATGGGGTGGAGAAAATTTAGCCCCATAATATTATTTCATTTTTGCCCTGACATGAGTGATTTGACCAAGGGACCATTTCACACTGTGAGTTTCCAAGCTGGCCCTGGGCTTTGACAGAGCCTTGGGGCCCTTCTGCAACCGGAATAACATGCGTTTCTAAAAGCAAAGCTCCTTCCCACGTAGGTTTGCTTTCTCTTGCTCTCTCATACACGTACATGGAGCATGTGATGGAAAAACTCTGTTTTCCGTAAGGAGACAGGCTAAAAAGCAGTTGAACATCACTGCTCTTGTTTTACCAACTGCAGCCAGACACAAAAGGGTCACTCAAGGAAGCCACCACTAAAGCAGGGATTATAAAGCACATATTCCCTTTGTGGCAGGGAGAAAACAGAGAGCAGCAAGTCAACTACATGAGTGCCATCTTCTCTGAGGCCGAAACACTGCACTAACAACAGTGAGGATCACAGTCTCACTGCCTCCACATGTCTCTTCCCCATGAAAAACTGTTGCTGTCTCCAAAGAGAAGTTCTGTGATGGGGTCGGTGGTGCCCACAGCATTACCTGGGCAGGGCACGTGTCACGGCAGGACGTCTTCATCCGGAGGAGCACCACACTCATGGTAATGGGATGTCCACAAGGTGTCCAACAGCACCACGATGGGCCAGTTCCTGCCCATGTTGATGGCTGGAAACCACCTGCATGTTGTTAAACCCTCCTTGCCCCCTTGACAGCAGGGTGCAGGTCCCTCCTCTGACGTTGGGTTATTGGACATACCACCATTGCATGGGGAACCATAGATACGGCTTCTGACAAGCAAACCTGAATCAGAGCTGCTCACACTCCCAGCCAGCACAGAGGTAGGAAGCTGCACAGGCGGAGCACAAAACCCGAATTAGCAACCACTGTATCCTGGCAGAGTTTGCTCCCCTAGGTTCAGACTCACCATTACTTCCAGCAAAAGAAAAAAGAGGCGCCAAAAAGCACCATCCATGGGCAGAGGTGTGCTCCTGTCTGCCTGCAAAACACCCAGTGGACACCCTCAAGCTGCACCACAGCAGCTCCCAAGATCCCTCTCGCACCTCTTCCCCCACCACCTCAAAGCCCCACACAAATCCCACACCATTCCCTGGCTCCCTGCATGACCCAAATTTTTCTTTCACCTCCAAGAGACCAGATTTCACCTCCATCAGCAGATTCAGCCTGTGCTGTGCGCCTTGCTGTAACTCCCCAAAACTCTTGTCCAGAGCAGAAAACACAGCAGATTATTTCTCATCCTAAGGGCGTGTGGGTTTTGTGGGGTAGTGCTGCCTGAATTTATATCCCACAGGCTGCTGTTAGCCTGTGGTGGCCCAAGAGCTCAGCAAATGCACATGGACCGAGCCCCCAGTGCTCAGCAGCCTCCTGGTGCCACAATCACTCAAACCTCTTGTACGTGGTGCAGAAGAAAAGGGGGAAAACCCCGTTCCCTGTGAACAGGAACGTTTGTGATTCCACCACCCAAATCCTCCGAGGGAATCAGGGGCAGCAAACCAGCCAAAAACCCAGCAGGGAGGGAGTTTCCCGTCGCCATGAAGGGAGCATTCCCCTTCGCCGGGGCAGCACATCTGCTCCGCGTGGTGGCCATCATGTCGTGGGGCCAGGCAGCCAAAACAGCCCCACGGAGGGAGTCCATCCCTCCGCTCCGGCCAGCGGCGCAGGGAAGGGGCTGTCTGCTCTTCCCTGTCCTCCCCCGGCTCACCGGAGGCAGCGATACTTGCCAGGCAGATGGACAGGCAACCAGGTTAGCAAACGCCATGCGAGCCCGCTCCCCGCCAGCTAATGTAAACAGGGCTGTCGGGCGCAGCGAGTGCCGCCAGGCTTTGATCAAAGCCAGCTGCGCCGATGGCCTCGCTGCATGGCCATCGTCCCATTCCCCCTGCCCGTCCCATGGCGGGGGCCCAAAGCGGGCCCGTCCTTCTGCTGGGAGGGGAAGGAAGCTTGCACAGCTTTGCACCTCATACCAGCAAGTTTTGGGACATGGAAGAAATTGTTGGGGTTATGCCGGGAGCTGCCTAGCAGTAGCTGGGGAAAAATCGCTTCCTGCTTTTGCTCCTGAGACAGTTCCCGAGGAAAAAAAGGTGCCTTGGGTTTAGGGACTTTTGGGGGGGTTGAACACAAATGTAGCTCACTAACGGTTTTTCTCCACCAGCGAAGCTAGGGAGCTAGGGTAGGATGTTCCCATCCACTGAGCTGCTCACAGCTGACCCCCTTCCCCCGGTGAAATGATCCAGGTTAACAAAAGAGTAATTGGGGGAGCGAAGAGATTTTCACAGGTCTGGATCACCCCAGGGATGTGGTTCACAACCCAGCCTGCAGACGGTTTCGTTGCCCAACGAGGGTCGGGGGGGGACGTCGTATCTCACCTTACATCCCACCCAGCTGCTTCTCACCCGCGAGCGCAGCCACCGCCGGGGACCACGCTGCTCAGCCGTGCCTCGGAGCCTGCACGGGTGGGACTGATCCTGGCACAGCACCCAGCTCCTGGGATATGAGTACTGCGGGAGGGAAGGGAATGCAGTTACAGCTGTAGGGATATCCCCTGCCTATGTGTTAACAAGAAATCTTAGAAATAGTCATTTTTCACAGTAGGTTTTCCAGGATTCTCATTTTTCCCTCCCTACTACCTTATTAAGACCTTTTTTACCCCACTATTTTTTCTATTTGTTACTTCAACTATTTGTCTTTCACCTGTTATAAGGCAACTGTAGCCTTAGCAGAGACAGAGTGAATAATTCGGCTTTTTTGGTACAGATTTTATCTACGCTGTGTGACTCCTGCATGCTGGTAGGGAAAAAATTGTGCGAAGCTGGAAAACACCAGCATTTTCTGCAGCAGCCTTTTTCAAAGTAGCAATAACTCAATGAAGTGGTTAGGAGTTTACAAGGGCTCGGAAAAAATTACCTCCTTTTAGTAAGTGTTAATTATATGACTAATTAAATAGAGAGGAGGTTGAAACACTCTCCTAGTCATAACCTGTGTGCTCCCAGCCCAGTCTTTGCGTGACAGGGAAAACAGGGAATGGATCCTGTTTGGCCTTCATGGCAGGAAGTGGCTGCTAAACCAGCTCTAACGTCTAATTTATTTATCTGGGAAGCTGTAAGGAACCGTTTTAAAATTGACCAACATTTCTGCTACTTAAAAAAAAAAACCCCAAAACCGCGAGCCATTCAGTAAAAACACATTTGGAACAGCCCGAGTTTTAAGAAAGAGATATAAAAGGCCACTTTGTTTATGTTTTTCAGCAATGGTATGTTGGCTTCTTTTTTTCTAAATGATGGCGAAGAAAAAAAACATTATGTTAAATCTCTTATCTTCACGCAGAGTGGTTGCAGCTATCGTAAAACACACACATTGTGTCATTTCAAAACACAAACGGGCTCGCAGTCAAACATTCTCCAGATTACCTCCTCTTCTTTTTTTCCTTTATAATTTTGTAGGCATTAATAAAGTTTAGTATATTCAAGTGAGGTGCTTTGTTCCTTCGGTCAGGTCTTAATCACATCCTTCTGGAGAAGCACAAAGAAACCACGGGGTCGAGACTGGGCTGCAATGCCTGCAAAGCCCTCTCTGATGCCCAGTGCTGCGACACCAACCTGTCACTGCTCCCGTGGACTTTCACCAGGGCAAAAGACAGTGCCCAAAAGTGATGGGAATGGGGCTGCCATACAGAAATCTGGGGTCAACAGCAAGATGCCTGGTCCAGAGCCTCTGCTTGACTGTGAGCAGCTCATTTAACCTTCCCGTGCCTTGGGTCAGGAAAATAAGCTAACAAGTCTCCTTCCATGGGAGATTTCTTTTCCATCCAACGTGACTACATCCCAAATACTTCAGGCCAGACCTTCAGAGTGAAACACATTTTTGTACGGTACTGGGATGATCTGAGCTTGCCGGGCTTCCGCAGGGGAGCTGGCATGAAGGACAGGCGCTTTCATCCACCGTCCTCTCCCTCCCCGCTGCCAAAATCCAGGCTCGCACGGCTGGCCGGTTTCCATCCACCTGGGCAGGACCTGCCATTCGAGGGCAGGGCGTAAAACCTTGAGCCAACTCCAACTAGAGAGCATTAGCCAGTCCCAACGCTGGGGAAGCCCAGCCAAAAATAAGCTCTAAATATAACAAAAACATCGGGGGGGGGGGAGCAAACAGTGACTGTTAAGGTGTGCTGTGCCTCAGTAAGTTACTTGGGAGAGGTGGCAGCACAGCTGCAGGCTGCCTTGATCCGTTGCATATGCTGCGAGTCAAGAATAAAGCGATGCGGGCACAGCCGAAAGGATGTTGTTTTGGCACAGCTGAAAGGATGTTTTGGCACAGCCAAAAGGATGTTTTGGCACAGCTCAGCACATCTGATGCTGCCGGGGCCATCAGATACCTGCTGGCCACCTGAGCAAAGGGAGGGGTGCCCCATTTCCCTGGAGCATCCTTCCATTCCCTTCCAGCACATTTCAAAGAGGTTATGTGCCTCGGAGTCCTCCTCTGTCCCAAACTCCCTCCCAGCACTGCCGGAGACCTGTTTGAGGTTTCTGTGGTCTCCGCTGTTTTTTCTTCCCACATCCTGCTCCATTGCAGGATGACTCAAACGGTGATGTCTGAGTCATGTTTGAAGATGTTCAACCCAAAGGATCACGCCGTGATGGCCCAAAACTACAGGTGGATTTCCCAGCCCTCCCTCATGGAGATTTCCACTTCCTCCCCTTTTCCCCTCCTTTTTGTTGCTTTTAAAGGCTCAGTGGTTGCAGACAACTGAGAAGAGGCCATCGCGCAGGGACGTGACGGCGGGTATTGCTTGGGAGGGGAAGTGTCGGAGGGGAAAGTGGCAATGCCAACAGATGAGCCCTGGCACTCTCCCTGGGCAAATGCAGGTCATCTTTACCTGGCTGGGTGAAGCAGCCATGAGATGCTTCAGCCTGTGAGGAAGCAAGGGAGAAACTTCCCCTCCTGTACAGCCACCCCTGGAGCTTTTTCACTCCACATTTACTCTTCAGCCTCAGTCATTTCCAAACAATGCAGTTAATGATGCTTCCAAATAAGCAATTAACCAGGGAACAAGCAGGAGGATTGACAGAAAAGTCGACATGGAAGAGGTACAAGATTTGTGAAAATGAGGAACTGGAGGAACAGAGATGCTCAGAGTATGTCCTGACCGGTGGTGCCTGGCTGGCACACACGGCCAGCCACCCCACCAGCACGTGCACGGCCAGCCGATCAATAACTCTACAGCCTCTGCTGCCTCGATGCCCCAGTGGAGCACCACAGCAGAAGCAGCCTGGGGTTGTTGTGATCTTGGGCATCGAGGACCCAAATCCACCGGAAAGTAGGATTTGCTTTTGCAGTTGGTTTGAAAGACACCGGTCCCTTGCATCCTCAGGGCAGTGCTTTGCTTTGATAGCTGTGGTGACCCTGGAGGTGTGTTACCACCACGGGGACACCTTACAGAGTCAAACAGAAGCTACCAAACCACAATTCACTTGGGGAGAGGTTTCCTCTTCCTGCAGCAATGGGAACTTAGGGGAGCTGAACCCCTCAGGTCTCTGCCCACCGGCAGCCAGCTGGGATGCTGCCAGACCCCATCAGCAGGAACCGGGAGGGAGGTCCCAGAGGCTGGAGAGCGGGTGTCCTCACCAGGCGGTTCACATGTACCTGCCCTAAATCCACGGCGGTGGCAGCGAAGGACATGGCAACACCCAGGAGACGCACGCTGGAGCCGCCATCGCTTTGCAAAAGCCATGCCTCTTCCCTCCACCCTTCCAACATGCAGCACAACACCCAACCTGCCACAAACCCTGCAAGCCGCTCACCTGGGGCCAACTACCCCAGAGAGAGAGCCTGGGGGGTGAAGGAGGTAAAGGAACAATGGACACTCGAATATTCGAAATATAAAAGGTTAAAAGCAGCACACACTTTAAAAACAAGGGCTTAAACTTCAAAACAGCCTGAACGCACAATTTCAGGGAAATTTCTGAAAGCATTTATTACCGCTAGTGCCGTGAAAGCGATGGATTTAATGAGCTTGTACAACCGACGTGCTGAAAACAGCCTTTGCCGGAGCGAGCCGGCCGTGAGTCACCCGCTCCGAGTGGGCACCAGCCCACAGCCGCCGGCAAACAAACACCCAAAGCACAACACAAACACTGATAACACTTGCGCAAGGCAACAACCGAAGGACCTTTCAGCAGCTATAACTAATCTATTTCCACTGCTACGCTGCATTACTTCAGAGACAAAGTGGGAAATTTTTTTTTCCTGCTAATTAACATTTGTTCGCACACAAAATGCAGAAGCCGCTGCCAACCGGACATACCTAGATAGAGCCTAATATTAGATTTCACAAAAGCATTCATCCTGTCTAAACAAACATCCACCATACAATATTAACCTTAAAATCTTTGCCCAAACAGATGTTCGCACTGCGGGCACGGCTCAGCATCGTTTCCCAGGACGAAGCAAACCCTCCACATCCATGACTGTCCCCACGCTCCAGTTAACCCAGGCATCGACAGGAAAACACGCTGTTATTTTAGGAAGCTTTGCATAAAACTCGGTTTCGAATTTAAAACCGTATCAGTCATTATTTGTCTGTAGCGGAGGCTTCGTATAAGGTTTCTTCCTCCAGCTTTATTGCAGTGCAAAGTTACTCACTTTTTGTTACAGCCAGAGACAAAGTCCTGCTTTTAACAGCTGAGAAAATTTGCTGGCAAATGATATACGACGTTGATTAACCAATAATATGGTTCAGTCTGGTCGGACCGGCAAGCGGCTGAAATGGGAAAGCAAGTTTTTTAACAATTTGTTATACACAGTAGCAAGAAAAACAGGAAGTAGGTGTTTATTAGCAGTTTCCAAATATACCAGCCAAAATAAAACTCCCCATGCAGTCTGAGGTATTCAAAATACAGCAACGACCAGAATTCCTCAGATTATAAGAGGGTAATTAATCACAAACAGTGTTCACAGACCAGTGATTTGGAAACTTCCTTTTTATTGAAGATCTGGATCAAGAGCAAACTTCAAAGCAAAACTAATTGATCTGAGATTCATTGCGTCTGGTCGATAAAGCAAAAAAATAAAATATCATTCTGACGAAGCCAGGTTTACGGTTTACATTCATTATGCCCTGACAGCCCGTAAAGCACATTAAAAAGCCATTTTTCAACTAATGCTATAGTGCTGACCTATTTCAACATAAAAGCTATTCATACACGGGAGACTGTTGCTTCCTCATAATCAGTGTATTGCACCCAAAAGCCAGCCGTGTTATTCCAGGCTTGTTTCTCAGGAATGTGAGCATATCTTGGAGACTGATTCATAAAAGGAAGAGAGCAGCCTACTTCTGGGCCAGGCTCACATGCTTTATTCAGAAGTGAAATTTCTGAATTTTGTTTGGATTCAGCCAACCTTTTAACTCTGCTAGAGCTGGGTGAGCAACTTGCAATGAACAGCTCAGTCACTAAATGAACTCTTTTTTTCTCCTTCTTCTTTTTCTTAAATTGCCTGAAAGCAGTGGGGTTTACCAATTTTCTTTTTCGTGAAGGTTGTATGCACATCCCAGCCAGGGGACGGCCATTCACCGGCAGCCAGCATTCATCGCAAGATTTGCAATTTAACCGATGTAATTTGTCACCTAAGTCATCTGGCTTTTCTTTTCTTGACCTCCACTGGAGGATTCAACGTGCCCCAACGATACGCTCATGAAAACACAATTCACAGCCCCACTCTGAATCCATAAGCGCTTTGCTTTCAAAGGTATTTTCCCCATGTCTGCTCTCCTGGCATGTCCCGTGGATGCTCCTCGGCGCTAGGTGGGACCATCCTCTGGCCGGTCCCACGGGGGATCCTGCTATCTGATATCAGGGCTGATACCAGGGGTGGTTGAGGCAGGGTAGGAGGCACAGCCCATGGGGCAAGGAAAGCAGCTGGCTTTTGGCAGGGTTAATTCTCATGGCAGACTGGAATGGCATGGATGGATACGGACTTTGGAAGAAGCAGAGAATGGTTTTCTTTTTTGGCTGTCACAAATTCCCAGGCTGAGTGCAAAAAGGTCACTCGCACTAAGCAGAGCTTTTCAATCTGTGCCTCTGCTTTGTTTTTCTGGGTAGCCTGAGGAGTCACTGGCAAAAAGGTACTGAAGTGATACCCCCTTCAGCCCTAGACCCTGCTGGAGAGTTTTGCATCATGAGAGGTGCAAATCGCCAGTTGCTCAGAGAAGAAACTCCCATTTCAGCTGCCCTTGTGCAGGAGGTGAGCCCTGGCTCTTCCCTCCCAGGAGAGCTCTCTGGGGGCGAAGTCTGGGGAAAGGTCTCCATCCTGCTACAAAGTGCCAGCTGGACCGCGGGACAGGGAGCGCTTGGATCACACACCAAACCTTTCCAAAGCCAAGACTTCCCACTTCAAACCCTGTCAAAACACAGACGGTGCGGACGCATCCAATTTATTCTCAATAGGTTTTGCAGACTCTCGTTTTGTTGTGCTGCTTCCCTGGAATCAAAGGCAGAAGTCTCTAAGCTGCCAGATCACCGAAACCTCTGATAAAGATTTGATCCTAAACCCAGGCTGTGATTTTTTTTTTTTTTCCTTTGCTTATTGTCCATGGATGTCTTCACCTGTGTCATCCGCTCTCAGCCAGGCAGCCCGTTGCTGCGAACAGGAAAGATCACCACAAACAAAACCTTTTACAAGGGATTAAATTTCATCTAAAAGCATGTAATTCTACATAGCCAGAAGCAGTTTCTAATCTTCATATATAGGAACTTACAAGGCAAGGAATTCAAAGCCACGGGATTAAATGAAAAATGTGAATGAAAAGCTACATGCTGATACTCAGCTGACCTAGGCAAGTTACTGTACATTTTTCAAAGTTTTAAATTACCACTAATGGAAAACATGGGGAGTAAGTCTGAAGTGTCTCTCTACATCATTACTTTAAAAAAAGAGGTCCAAAACAATGAATGAATATTCGCAGAGAAGCCCCCGATGCTTTCCAACACGCTTGGCCTCACTTTGCTCTTACTGTATAGATCAGCAGGTATCATCGGATCAGATTAAGACCAGCTGTTCCTTTCTAGTAAAGGAATTTCCCAAAAAGGTAAAATATAATTCAAGCTTAGCAACCTAGATACTTAGGAAGAAGAAAACCTCTGCTCGTGACTGTAAAAAGCAGAGAAAAAGACATTATAAAGCATTTAAGAGCTTTGGTTTCAATTATTTTCTATTAAAGGATAGGTAAGCTTAAATTGCTCAGACTCTTTAAAAAAAATAAAAGGGATTGTAAATAAAATTGGAAACAGATATACAACAACCGAGTTCTCACAGGTGCATTTTCTTACTGTGGAAATACCCGTGTGAATTTCCAGTTTCCCATCATGTAAGGGGAGACAATAAATTCTGAAGTTACCCCGTTTGCCTTCGGACTTTGCCGCAGAAGAAGTAACCTCTTGTCTGTTTAGACTGAGTATCCCAATGTCCCTCTGTGTGTCTCGCACGAAAGCAAAGGTTTGTGCTGCCCGCCGGGGCTCACTGCGAGATCAAAGCTTTGGGCCACTCACAATAAAACAAGAGGGTACAGCCCAAAGAATCAAAGAAACAAAGGAAAGGTTTAAGAGATAAGGATCAGTCTCAGATATGATATTTCATCCAGATCAGATCCGGTGCAGAAGTTCAATTCAAAGCTCATAAGACAAAAATACAAAGAGTTCAGCTTTAAGGTTTTGTTGCTCTATATCTCTCCGTGTTCTCAGCGATATTCCCATCTTCCAGGCAACACAGATTCCACCTGTATTATGCAAAACCATGTAACTTATCTCATCTTCTCCTCCAGGCTATGCATCCACTCAAATATGTATTTTAAGCACTTCTAATATCCTCACCCAGCCCTAAACCAAACGCCTCCAGCCGCATCTCGCAAACAAGGTGTGAAGCCGTGGGGTAACCACCAAAACCAGAAACCCTCTCCCTTCCTCGGAGAAAGACACTTCTCCACTCGCTGAAGCTCATTATGAACATAGAGGAGAGACAAAACCCAAGCCAACATGCCGAAATGTCTGTAGTTAAATCCTTTAAAGACCAGGAAAAAAGAAAGGGAAAAAATCCTGCACCTCTAGATTTCTCAGGGCTGCCAAACCTGGTGCATGCTATGTTAGTATTTACAGATATAATTGTCTTGGCTTACAGGGGAGTGCTTGGGAATTACTTGGTTGAAAGAGTCTGTTTGGCAGGAATTTGGGAGCGGAAGGGTGATGGCTGGGGAGGTCTGTGGGTGTTTGGAGGTAGAGAAGGCAACTGGGAACTGAAATGTCATTGCCCTCTGGCAAGACACACACTTGGCACTGCCTCCCCTGGGAACAGCTCATCTAAATGATGTGAAAATATTATCACTGATTCTCAGTTAGCTGCAAGCAAGATTATGGAGGCTGCAAAGTGCTGTGCTTCAAAAATCCTACAGCCCTTTTTCACATTTATAAAAATACATCAAACACAGCGTATCCCTCACAGTCTTACAGACCCTTATCTTTTTTCAGCTTTGCTTTTGCTTCATCCAAGTCCTTATTACAGGGTCAGATTCACCAATCCGCAGCCAGAACCACCCTACGTCCCACGGATGGATGGATGGATGGATGCTTCAGGGGTGCAACTCCCACCAGCAGGTCCCCAGGGCAGACCCGGCTGCTGCCAGACCGACACAAACCTGTGTAGCCCTTTGGGATGAGCAGGTCGCGCTGCACCTGACAAAGGCTGGGCGATGGTCATCCACAACCACGCAGGAGAACAGCAACGAGCGATGGAGGGATGCCTCATGCCTGCAAACAGAGAGCTCTCAGAGACGTAAAGCCTTTGGAAAGGGTTCAGTGTGAGTATTTACCATGGGGTTTTGAAACAGCTATTGCCTAAACACGTATGTGAATATATAACTTGCCAGTCTCACGCAATGGTCTCCAGACACACGGGTTATTTCAGGCAGGGGTGAGCAGAGCGCTGAGCTGCCTTACAGGAGGTGAGGTTTCTACCTGAACTCGCATCTAGCAGAGCCTCCTCTTGCAGCTTCACACCCTTTTGCTCACTTTCCTCACCCCGCTGCTCAAACAGAGTCACCCTCTGTTTCACAAATATTTACTAGAATACCTACAAGCCATTGTTTTCACCTCATGGCAAAAGAGAACTCCTCTCTAACCTTGTGACGTACAAAATCAAAGACGGTAGTCAGATGCAGTAGAAGAGGACACAGAAGAATCAAGAAAAGGTTTGCAAGGAGCGACGAGCACCCCTCTGCACAGCGTGGGGCGGATGTCCTTGCCTCTGTTGGCTCGTAGGTAGAGCTGCACAAAGCTGAGGGGGAAGAAAAGCTTGGAAAAAAGGTTTCAGAAAAGTGCAAAAGCAAAAACAATTAGAAGCTACAGTTCTTAAATCTGGTGAGTGCTGTAGGCTTGTGATCAGGTCAAGCCAGTTAAATACGTGCTGCAGTTAGAGCAAATGGGTCAGGGCACAAAACAGCATCCATTCTCTTACAGGGATGTTTTTGGCATTAGAATGTTAAAGTACATCATCAGGCCCTGATGGGGTGGGGGGGGAAATGCATCCAATGATAATCAGATTGCAGCTGAGCTGTGGGATTCATGCAAAGCGGGCTGCAGCCTTGCAGTGAAGTCACCCTGATGGCACCAGGGCAAAGACGCATTTTGCGAACCAGCTGGATCCCATGGTGCTTTCCCGGGCACTAGTGTGGCTCTGGATTATCCCACTGCGTTTCCAGCAGAGAGGAATCCGGACCCCAAATGCCAGTCCCTCCCAAAGGAACCAGGTTGTGCTCATGGGGAGAACACGTTGAATGAAGAAAACCACGTGGCTGTTCCAATACTTTCTGCTTTGAAAGAGGCTTGTGAATAACTCACGCACAGTCCCCTGGCACATGAAAGCCCTGGAGAATTAGAGGCAGCCTGAAACACGAACACTAACCCTACCGCTGTTTATCTGATGCAGCACAACTACATCAGCTCCAGAGGTTTTATTTTGGCCATGGGGGACGATGGCTCCCTGTCAACACAACATACAAATCGACCTACTGTGGGGTGTGGAGTTTTTTTTCATTTTGCCTCCAGAGATCACACACCTTCTGAAGTTTCCTTACATGTTGTCTCATAAGGTGCTTTCACAACATCCACGCCGTGGATACACTAGCCAGCAACAGCCGAGCATAATTCCAGTCTCATAAATCTTCCAGCAATTATGAGGCCTCATTCAACCTCCCCGTGAGATAAAACAACCGCTGCATCGTGGCGTCACGGTGGGATATTTTTTTTTTTTTTTTCCTTTTCCTTTTTCTTTTTCTTTCCAACAAATCAAGCCTGTGAAATGACAACTGTGATGTGCCAGTCAACAGGGCTTCTCCCGCGAAGCCGTGCCTGGGCAATCCAGGATTTCAGTCCTTGCTAGCGACAAGGCAGTCCTTGAACGTATTAAATGGGGAGATGCTGGGCATGGGGTGCAGAGGGGGTCAGTACCTGGCACTTGTATGACAAATTTTCTCATCATTTGCTCAGAGCCAGACAGGAGACCTGTGCAAGTCTGGGGAGAGGCTCTCCCTGAGCTCAGCGGGTTTGGATGCAGCACCAAGCTCCGGCTCAAGCTGTGAGCATTTCCCAGCAGAGATCACCCGTTGTGTTGCTGGTTGCACAACTGCTGGGTCCTCGTCACAGGCGGCTCCGTGTGCACAAGCGAGCTGCAGGAAGGGGAAAGCTGCTGAATCATAGAATCGTTAAGGTTGGAAAAGACCCTTAAGAGCATCGAATCCAAAAATGCTCATGCAATTCAGGCTTTTCAAAGTGCCCAGGTCCAGCGTGCCGGGATCATGGCATCGGCTCTGCCAGCCGTCACGGGGACAAAAAGGGCTGGTGTAAGGCCACACTTAGCACGAAAAGGGGGTGCACGGCATCTCACCTCTGCTGTCCAAAGCACCCTGTACCTGGGCAGACAACGCTGAGCCTGAGAGACCTTCAATCCCATCAGGAAAGAGGGAGGTGGGGTGATCCAGCGTGACCCTCTAGCAGAGCCCAACCACCCCACGGTGGTTCCCTGCAGAGGAACTGCTGGGAGTGGGTGCACCACACTTAGGTGTCTGCAATTAGGTAAAACACCTCACCATTACAAAACAGAATAAAATCTTTAGATGAGACCTAGGCCAGAAATAAAAATAACTGGTTCTTCAATGCACCAGTTGTTTTTTTATTGTTATTGTTATTTACTATAATTAATCAGGTCAATTCTTATGAGGTAGATCCTAATGCAAGACAAAGGAGAGAAAAAAGAAGATGGGGGGAAAAAAAAAAGTGCTTGCATTTGCTTGTGTATTAAATAGTCTTGAAGCTTTGATCTGAAGAAAATGCCAGCAGGAGCAACTGATATGTCTGTTTTTACCTGGAGTCTTGTCACGGCAGTATCACACTTGCTGAGTTTTTAAAAAGGCTCAAAGCATCAGGTGGGGCTGAACAGAAGCCAGAACTGCAGCCCGCTGCACAACTCCAATATCATGCCACCTGTTTAGATATTTGGTTAAAATTTTACAAAATGTAAATATCACAAAAACTGTAGAATGAAAAGGTTGGGGAAACTTCTATATGAGAATCCACACTTCTAAAGGAAACTAAAATTTTTAATTTTGCAGTGAAACAACTCAGGCTTTCTGGAATTTCAGAAGACAAAACAATAGTAATTTTTTTTACCCTTTTTCTTTGACCAAATCCCATCTTTTGCCAGAGAAAATGCCAGTTACAAAAACTGCAGGTGAATCTGTTAAACCGTGATTCGGGCCCCACATGAGCAAAGGTGAAACAATATCCTTGTCCACAGTCCCATGGAGCTCACAGCAATTACATACGACTGAAGCAGCATTTGTAGTTACATATTTTTAGATCCTAAAGGATTTCACCCTTTAGGGGTGAAATTTCACCCAGCCCCAGGATACCGAACCAGCCCATCTATTCCTTATTTCCTCAAACAAACCATAGAATCACAGAATGGTTTGGGTTGGAAGGGACCTCTAAAGGTCATCTAGTCCAACCCCCCTGCCATGAGCAGGGACATCGTCAACTAGATCAGGGTGCTCAGAGCCCCGTCCAGCCTGACCTGGAATGTTTCCAGGGATGGGGCATCCACCACCTCTCTGGGCAACCTGGGCCAGGGCTTCACCACCCTCAGCGTAAAAAATTTCTTCCTTATTTCTAGCCTGAATCTACCCTCTTTTAGTTTAAAACCATTATCACTTGTCCTATCAAGCATCGCTATTTGTGATCACTATTTGTGATCCAGCAGGGAGAGAAGGGGGAATCCAGTTAGTCCTGAGAAAGGGAAGAAATCCCATATATTGGAAGCCCAGCCCCATTGGCATCACTGGGTGGCAGCCAGGAAAGCGCAGCCACGTGCCAGGCTCTTCGCAAGCCATCTTACTGCAAGTGCATCTTGACTCGCCGCAGATTCCCACCGCTGGTTGCCCCATAGCCAGGAAATGCAAGGAAGAGCCAAATTACCGGATTTCGCTGCCTGATGCACGCTTCCCTTGCCAAGCGCTATAGGAATGAAGTCATGGGTACCCCGCACGCACTGCGCGAGGCGCTCAGACTTTCCTCTCTCCCCATCAGCAATGGAAAGTTGTTTGGGTTAGATGGGCAAACAGCTTCCTTTTGAAAGCTCTTCCTTCTCTAAACACATTACTGCGCTACTGGAAACCGTTCAATTTAGCTAAGTCATTAAGTTAAGTCATCTGAGCACATTTTTGCAGTAAGAGGAGGCTGCGTGGTGGGCTGGTTTGGGAGAACAGTTGGATGTAAACCTCCCCAGGGGGAACAGATGCTGATGACATGTGGCTATCTAGTTGGTTTTCACGCAGCACCGTCCAGCCAGCTCCCAAGCTTTACTACAGCCGGTTCACACGAGTGAAACGCAGCCCACGGGGTGGTATAAAGCCATTTCTACATCCGCCTTCTGCCACGGCTCATCCCAGAGCCCAGCGGAGGGGCCTCTCTGCTACCTGGTCCAGAGCAGAGCAGCTTTGGGGCTGCTCTATGTTATACCAGAGCAACGTTAGTATTACTGGTACTGCTCAGCACAGCTGAGGCGTCTTCTGAGCCAGATGTTCGCAGGATGTGTTTGTGCTCACTTCGCTGATGCGTGAAAATGCTCACAAGATGCTCAGCACAGCCAATACGCCACAGCCTAAATAGCAGCCTTTATTTCCGCCTCACCTGTCCTCAAAACAAGATATTTTTCTGTGATTTCCTATGTGTGTAATACAGCAGTGACTGCTGAATAAATAAACAGGAAACCCTTAGGTCTGATGACGATGCTCAAGAAAGGCACAAAAGCAAAAATTCCACTTATCTGAGCATCCTTCCCAAATTTGCTTCCCACACAACCTTTTGGGAGATCACGTTTGCAGCAGTTTCCTCAATTACCGCTTCTATCACTGGTGCGATTCTTCAAGTGACCTCCCAAGGGTGCCCTGGAGATGAGCCGGGGGTGGGAGGAAAGGGGGTGTAGTGACTTAGCTCTTGTTTTCCTGAGCGCGCCCGAGGCCGCAAGCCGTGAGTTTTCAGCTCGTGATTTAACCGGGTTTCCTGGAAAGACAATTCCTTGGATTTACAGCCTACACCTTCCTCCCAGCCACGCTTGCACCAGGCACACCAACCCACTGCACGGCTAACCCATGCAGGCAGTTGGACTAGATGATCATTGTAGGTCCTTTCCAACTGAAATATTCCATTCTGTTCTCTATTCGCTGCACGTGCAGCTGGGGGCTCCAGTCCCCCTCCCTGGCTGGAAGGGTTTCCCCTGCCCCTCTCACAGGCTCCCGAGCCCCAGGGCCTGCCGCAGTGCTGGAGGCAGCCAAGACAGGCAGGGACATAGCACGGGGGGGGCTGAGACTGAGCAGAGACCCGGTGCGTGGAAAGGGACCTGCTCTCTCGGCATGGGGACCAAGAGACCCGAAATCCTTGAGCGCATCGCGCAGCCGAAGGAAATCAGAGCATGGGGTTGAAAGACCGCTTGGGAAACATTAACAGCTCATTACTGATCGTCTGTTTAAAAACCCCCATTAATGTATACACATACGTCCCTGGACGGCACGTTTACCCCCAGCTAATGGCACTGAGTGGAAGCTGGAACGATCTGTGTGTAACGACTTCAGCAAACTCCCAGCCCTCCCTCATTTACAGTTTTCCTGCACAGGCTCCTTCTGACCTCTTCAAATCCCATCCCAATTACAGCCTCCCACTTACCCTTCAATGTAAATAAATCCTGCATGGTGGGGATCGCTGCTACCAGTGCAGATAAAAGCAATGACGTTGATGGAGGAAAAGCACAACCTGCAGCCGGTTCTTGAGAAGGGCAAGAAAACAAAGCACAGGCGGGCCGGCTGGGCTGAGGCGTGGGGTGGGAGGTGACACCCGTCGGGATGCTCAGAGCTTGGGCACGGCTCAGCCCTCCGGGGAGATCCAGAGATCTTGCAAGAAGGAGCTCCAAAGTAGTGTAAAGCTGTCCACGCTGAATAGATGGATAGCCATGAAATCTCTGTGGGACATCCACGCACCTGGGACTTCTCCTTCTTCGGATGCATGGGAAATTTGCTTAGGAAACTGCCTAATTTCTCTGCTAAAATGTCCCCATCTGCTGCATGTTGGAGGATGGAAACTCCAGGAGGATCTGTATGAGGTAGAGTTTTCTTCTATATATTAACAAGGTCTTGGTTCAAAGGAAGGATTTTGAACCATTTCCTCAGCAGACGTAAATCACTGCAGTGCCGTTGGCTTCAGCAGCGTTACGCTGGTTTTACACCACTAAAGCAACGGATCTTTTTCCCTTGGGAAAAAATGCCATCTCCCCAAATGTATCCAAGAGGATTCAGAGAGAGGAAAAGCTGGATCTCTGCTGGCTTGCTGGGGCACCTTTAGGCTGGTGCTATGTTAATAATTTTTTTCTCTGGATTTGTGGACATTTAAGAGCACTTTTGGACACAGCGATGGAGTAAATGCCGTATGGATATTCCTCCCAGCACAGGGCAAACGGAGGGAATGAGCCAACTAAACCCATCCAGGCTCTTCGCTCCTCCTAAATCTCATCTCTAAATACACCTTCCTCAACTTGCACCCAACCTCATCGCAGACTGGGCAACTTTGGACACGCACTCGTCCTGGGTTGGGATGCTGGGACCTCACGCTGAAGTTTTCCAATGAGCCATCACTGCCTTTGCAATTTCAAGCCACCGGGTGCAACAGCAGGTGAGCCAGTTCTTGGGTTTTAAGTTGCTGGAGATTGGGGTGGAGGATGTTGTGCGTTGGTTTTCGGATTTTTTTTCTTAATTGTGGGCTTAATGCGGGGCTCGTCTACTGATCATTAAACAATTACCCTGTGGTTTGAAATTGTTTTTAGTGAGAAAGGACTAAATGATCTTATAATGTTCTGGAACTGTCAAGATGATCTATAGGGCTGTATTCAGCATAAATTATAGGCAGTTTCCATGCCACAAAAGCCGCACAAGTTCACGGATCCAGCCAAAATATTCAGCAGAAAGTTCTGCCAGGCCGCAGGGCCCATTTTGCCAAGACATGCAGGTGTACACCATGGAGAGCAGCCCCACCGCCGGCCCGGGTGACTCCACATCTCCTCCCGCCCAGCCGCACTCTCCTTGGGTCACCTGAGCCAAAGCGTTACGCGATCCCAGAAGCCACAGGAGGGATTTTCAAAGCTGTTCCAGCTCTGAGATGACATGTCCTTTCATCTGCAGGTGCAGGAGCTGTGGATGGAGACCCTTGCAGATGCTTTTGGAGAGGTGTGACCTCCAGCGTGCAAATGGGGCAGCTTGGCTCAGTGCCTTGGACATCACTGGAGCTTTGTGCAATTGCGGTGATGCAAGGCCATCCATTTCTTTCATGCTCCTGTGCTCTTGCTCATTAGGCAACATCTCCCTTGTCAGGTGCGCAGGTACTCTGGAGGCTGAAATATTGAGGGACATGTTTCACTCACATAGTCCTGGAGACAGGACGCTCAGCTTACACGCATGGACACACAACATCTGAGTTGGACAGTTCCTCAACAAAGGCCAAGGCCACCGCTCTGCCATCGTAGGTCCCAGATTTGGGGTATCTGCAAATGAAGTTCCTCCTTTGGAAGAAATATGTGAAGACCAGGATGGCAGTGCCTGCGAAACAGGCGTCTCAGTGAATAACCCACCTTTGAGAAAGCAGCTAAGCCATCTGCTGCTGGGACCCTGGGGCTTTGCATTAATTCAGTGCAAGGAAAAGGTTTTTCATGTGAGTCTGGGTTTTACTGTCATGTTTTTGCACGTTTCAGAAGAGCATGGGAGATACTAGAGAGCACACCAGGCACACATCTGTCACATTCACTCCGTGGGATGGTGTTTCAAGCCCTAACTGCAATCTCCAAAACACCACCACAGGCTGAGGAAATCGCATCTGTGCTCTGACCACCAACTTCCCCAAGAGCTTAGGGGTTGCAAAGAGCCTGCTCTGCTCCTCCCAGAGATGGGGAGACACCCCAAGTGAAGTCCAGAGCAGCAAGAGGGAACCACCAGCGGGTAACGCTGCCCCACCTTGGCATAAATGTTGGCTTCATACCAACTTGGACAAATAATGGTCAAATAATCTTCATTTTGGTTGCACAAAGGGCACTTGGCTCTCTGCTCAGCCCAGGCCCACGGGCACAGAGTGTGGTCCAGCTGAGGGCTGCGGGGAGCCATCAGCCTCCCTGGAGCCCCATGCACCGGCAGCTCTGTGGGACATCCTCTCCTTGGCCTCCCTCTTCTGCACTTGCCACAGGGATGGTGGGCTCCAAAGTCAGGCAGAAGCCCTGTCATTTGGAGATGCTTCTCACCATGAGTCCCCAGCAGATGGGGAAAGCGGTCCTGCCACCACCCAGCCTCAGGGAACACGGGGCATGATGAAGTTCCACCAGCCTTTCGCAGCCAACTTATCCACCAAGTGGTGGCTCCTCCAGGTGGGGATGGAATAAGATTTGGGAGTGTTTTTGTGGCAGATTTCTGCACCACCTTGCCTGTCCGTGCCTTTTCCAGAGGGCAAAGGGAAAAGTCCCCTGTCATCATCTATGAACAAGGTCAGGAAATACTTACTCCATCCCTGCTCCTGATTTTGCTGAGTCTGAAATGAGTTGTTCAGAACAAGATAAGAAACCAACAGCAGCGGATGTGTGCAGGAGGCCATGGGCTCTGTGCAAAACATCCTGTTGGCCTCTGCATTGTAAAGCAACAGGGACAAACACAGCTCGGCAGAGCAGACGCTGGCCAAACTGTCCCATCTCTGCAGCCACCGCATCAGGGACCTCTCCTAGGATGTAAAAAACTCTCTGCCCTGCAATCTCATTTGGGTAGCCTTAATTGCTGGATGGGCTGAGCTTGGTATCAAGGGTCCTTTGGAAAAATTAACTCTACAGTAGAGACAACCCTCCTGCTGCAGCGTCAGAGCAGGGCTGCGAGAGCAGGGAGGAGAGGAACACGTCCCCAAAGCACAGGTACACAGTTGGCTCTTCTAGATGTCATATTTTGCTCTGCAAATGACACTTTCCTACAGAAAACACTTCCTGGCCCTTCTCTTCAGCACTGCTAATCATCACTCTCCCGGCCTCTGGATCAGGCCCAAACCAATCACATCTGCGCCCAAAAAAAGAAAACGTCCGCTTGTGTTTCATTTACTTTTATGGGAGCGTTAACACATTTCAGTCACATAAAACCTTCACCTTCAAAAGGGAAAGGGGAAAGACAGAAAGGAAAGCCTGCCACATAAAGTAAGCGGCTTAGCCCCAATTACACGCTGAACGACACCAACCCGAGGAGCTGACCCGCTGCAGGAGGGTTTCTCCACACAGGGCTTCAGATCGAGCGGTGGTCCGGGGATGCCAAGCGGCAAAACGACGGGACGCGGGAGCAATGCCAGGACCATTGCAGTTCCGTTGTCACCGGGATGTTGGGATGCTGCCACTGCCCCAGACCCAGCCGTCATGGCCAGGCTGCAGCTGCAGACAGCCGTCACCGCCCCGTCTGTGGGGTCTTTCGTTGGTGGTTTGGGATTTTTTTCGCAGAAGATGCTCCTAACTAAAACCAGATTTGATTCCCAAATAGCCCCAATCTCCTTTAAAGCTCACAAATCTTCCACACCTGTGTTTGCTCATTCCTGCTGCTCGGCCCTGCCCTGGGAAGGACGATGTTTATTCCACTCCTCCACAGTTATTTACAACGGGGTTTTCGGATGGAGATGGAGCACATATTTGTCTAATGGCAATAGGGCAGTGAATTTAATTCTCCTCATTAACAGTCATCAGCTTAACGGGAAGCAATAAAAGGTTTTTTAAATAGTGGGTACTTGCGAGATATTATTTATCGCCGTTACTGTCAGCAGGATGAGTGCATTCCTGGCCTGCAAGGGGGGAAACTGAGGCATGAGGCCATTTACTGACCCACCCTGGACCACACAGACAGAGGTGAAAAGAAAATCCAGCCCTCCTCTCCCCCGTCCAGCAGCCGTGCTGCCCCAAGGCCACACAAGCCATCTTGTTATTATAAGCCATTATTCGAGCTACAGCAAAAGCAATTTGTGAAGCGTGCCATATAATGCTAGCTACTTCCAGCACCCAAGGGAGTCAGACAGGGCCCCCTACCCTCTTCCGCCCTCCATCAGCCACCTCCAAATCTCTTTGTCTGGTTGGGCACAGCAACTGCCCCTTCCCATGTCCCCCCTACTACCCATCGATCCAGGAAAGGGCATTTCTATCCCCATCCTGATGACGAGAAATAACTTGGTCTGAGGTCACTCCTCCTCTCCTGCTCTGGCAGCAGGAGCAGGGCTGCCCTTTTTTTGACCACAGCTGGTGACATCCGCGGTGACACCTGGGAATGTAGGTCCTCCCTTAGGGACTTTGGGTCCTCGCAAGATGTTCACCCGATATCCTGTGCCCAAAGCTGCAGGGACCCCCCAGGAGAGGAGAGCTGCTCTCTGCTGTCCTGAGGACCACATTTTACTTTGCCATTGGTAAAGAGGAGTCACCTCCAAACAAGGACAGATTTTTGTCCTCAATAGACCTGTTGAAATGGCCAATCTGGGATCTCACTTCCAAAATTTTTTTCCCAGTTCCCCAAATGTCCCTACTTAGAGACGAGCAGCCCTTCCCTCTTGTTGGGATTTACGCAGAGACGCACACTCAATTCCCTTCCAGCCTCCAATTTTCCTGGCAGAACAAGACCAGGCTCTTCTCTAAGATCATTTGATCCTCATAGCAGTCAAATAAGGTTTGAAACAATTTATCATGAATGCAGGGATCAGAAACCCGCTCAGTATTTTAGTCCTGCTTTTGACAGCTCTAGGGGAACATCCTCACGTTATCCATCCCAGGTTCTGTCACTTGGGCTCTCTGAGTTGTTTTCTGATCAGCAAAGACCCCAGTTCTTTGTTTTCTGCCATGTCCAAGAGAAGAGCTGCTCAGCAAACCATGCAACCCTTCTCACTACGCTTTGTTGCTTGTACCATTAAATTTTGTTCCCCAATTTCACCCTGCTGCTGAGGCACATGTTGGTCCCTCTCAATGCTACCATTGGTTAATTAAATTAAAAATATTATCTTTGCAAACAATCCTTGGGGACTGCCTCTTACTGGGAAACTGTCCAACTCTACAAACTGTCTTTCAAGGAACACTGCAGTGATTATTTTTAATACTTTTAAACACCAAAATAAATAGCAACTACTCAAGCTGCATATGTTAAGTCTCTTCACATGACACCTAGAAATACCTGTTTCTGATCCCCCAAGTCCAGAAGCGGGAAGGATCAGTGTGTTTCACAGGATGTCTTGCTCAGTGCCTCTTCCAGACCCATTCATGACCTGAAGGCCCTTGGGTAAGGGTTTCTGTGATGAAGAACAGGAGCACTGTGCCGTGCTGGGTTGGAGCTCTATTACTCAGATGCCCAAGCAGGGACCAACCCCCATCTCACCGCTGCAGGCAAGTGGCGCTCAGGTTGGCTGTCGGGTCCATGAGAATTGAAGCAGGAATAAGGGCATGTCCTAGAGCCCCAGTTTTCCTTTTTGATGTAAACCAACAGCAAGAAACTCTCCTCCAGGACCAACCCAGCAGCATGGGTTCCCCCCATAGCAGGTCCAGGGCGCAGCCCCCCAGAGCCCAACCGCATGAGCAGCCAGTGCAGCATCGATGGGGCCATGGTGTCTCCATCAGCCCCACACCCAACCCACAGCTTCAGCCATTCACCCCCTAACTCCCCAAAGAGCTTTCGCCAGCCCTGAGAAGCATTTTACCTTTGCTTACCCCTTACCCCATCGTGACGGCTGCAGACTCTCTTCACAGGTCCCTCAGACTGAAAGCAACGGGTCCACCAGTGCGGTCAAGCTCAAAGCTGCAGCGGGCGATGGCGTTGTGGCTGGCGGGTGCTGCCTCGGCTGTGCTGTGCAGGACCCAGCATCTGTGAGAACACCCCCATCAAAGGGACAAGCTTCTGCCCGGCTCCGGCTCTGTCACCTCGTTGGCCAGCAGGAAGAGCTCTCTGCACCACGCAGAAGCACTTGATGCTTGAGCAGCGTATTATAAGCACATACAGCATTGCACCCACATGCCCCCACATACTCAGGATGGAAGGAGGTTTAAGAGACAAACTCCAAAAGACAGGAAAGAAAGTACATGGGTGGCTCTTCATTGAGCTCCCCAGTCCTTCTCCCTTGGAGATAACTGCTCAGTGTGGCATTCAAGTGGAGAGTTTGCTTCTATTTATTTAATTCACTATCAAAAGCGATGCACCCAGCATGTCCCTGGGTGGGAGCCGGCCCCAGCCTGGCAAGCAGGAGCAGCAGGAGGCAGCCCCTCATGAGCCCTCTTGTACGCACCCGTCCCGTCCAGGGCTCCCCCAGTGAGGTGTATAATCAATTTAGCATGTCTTAGCTAACCTTGGCATGAAGGATTTCACTGATTTTGGTATTAAATAGCAGGTGTGCGTTACAGCGCAGACAAAATGAGCAAAGCCAATAAAAGCAATGCAAAATGCCTACCGCCTTCCATATAATCTAACGTGTAAAACAGTGCAGCCTCTTTCAGGCAAGTACTTCATAACATACGATCTCATGTTACTGGAAGGAAAGGTGAGGGACAGGTAGATCACTTGTTCTTTGCCTGTGGGACTCCAGACCGAGCCGAGCCTTCAGTTTTTCAGCAACAAGAAGCCTGTGGTCTCCATTCAAGCATGAGGGGAGTAATTCATGTTACCGAACGCATTCACAAGGTGTGAGATTATCTAATCGGGAAAGGGCAGAGCTAAAACACGCAGGAGCTCAGAAGGGCTTTAAATCCCTGTCATAAAAGCAACACAAAGGCAATTATCTGAGGGTGGTGCTCAGGTCCTGCTCCAGCCAGAACTCACCCAACAGCATCACCTCTGTGCGCGACCGGCACGAGCATCGAGCCTGGCTGGAGAGGAGGGCGCGTGGGCTCCCTGCCCAGCCCCAAAGTGGCTGGGGACAGAGCTGGAAGGCAGCTGCCCACCCTGCTTGGGGGCCTGGAGAAGCAGAGCCCCAAGCAGCACCTCTCCATGAAGAGGAAAAGGGGTGCAAAGCCCTTTACAATGCTGCAAAGGAGCCCCAAGTCATCCGTGCACGCAATTGTGTGCAATGGAGCTGCCACCAGTCAATGAGGCCCTTCCCAAACTTTAAGGGTTAAAGCGATGCATTATTTTTTGTAGGCCCCAATGCATGCTTTACAAATACATTTCTACAATTTCAGCAAGTTGATTACTTGCTAAGGGATCTTACCAGTCATCTCCACCCTCCACCGCTATTACCCAAACCCTGTTAACCTCCTGGAGATGGCACCGTTGGAAATAGCACCAAGAAGGGTGAGCAACAGCAAGGACCGACTTCCACCGAAGCAAGCAGACCTAAGGGCCTCTTCAGCCTGGTGAGGGCACAGCAGAGGACGAGGATGATAGATCTGGCAGAGCAGAGGAGATGCGAGCTCTGGTGCGGAGAAAAGGAATAGGAAGCAGGGGCTCACTGTGTCCAAAACCACAAGAACTATGGGGCATGACTATGAACTTCTAGGTGATGGTTTCGAGACGAATAAAAGGAAACGGTTCAAAAGGAATGGATAGGCAAACTGTGGAAATCACTGGCACAGGATAATGGTGATTTGAAAAAAAAAAAAAATAAGGTTTATAAGTAATTCTATAAATTTCTGGATGTAAAATTCATGCTGGCCTATTAAATACAATGACCCTAATTTTGGCTCAGGAAGCTCTGACCTGTAAATGGCTGGAGGCTGGTGGGTACTCCGGAAAAACATCGTTATAGGCTTGCTGTGTTCCTGCCTTCTCCTACAGCACTAGGTGAACCACTGGAGAGAATTAGCACAGACTTTTTTTTTTGGTGAATGTAGAGTAACATCAACATTTTCCATCCATAGTCTGCTAGAACTGGGAGCCAGCTTCTCCTCTGGGAACTGTGTGGTCTCCCTGGATCTGCACATCTGCGATCTCCAGGAAAAGGGGGAGACCAAATACAACCAGCCAGCTACAGAGTACCAAAGGCAGGTGAGCACGTCGAGATGCAGCCACATCTGTGGTGTATGAACAGATCCAAAGCGTAGGGCTGGGTTTGGATAAAGCTTTCCTTGGCTCCCTGATGTCATGGAAGAGGCAGCTCATCACAGGTCTTTTCTAGGGTGAAATCCTACTGGTGATGGCTTTTGGTTGTGCAAAAGGTCCGGGCAACCCTTGTGGTCTGCCCCCCAAGCACACCCCCAGGGGTGGGGAAGATGCCTCTGGTGGACACGGATGCCAGGGGCTCTCCCCTTGACTCTGCTGCCACCGCTCAGCAAACGGGCTCAGAGCAGCTCTTCGCAAAGCCAAGCCGGAGTCCTGGGAGGACACAAGGTGTCAATGGGGCCATGCCCTCTGCAAAGCTATTCTCATGTAGAACACAGCATCGGGCAGGAGGCTGTGCACGAAAAATGCTGACAGTGTGAAAAATAGCACGGGGCTCCAAGTCAGGGCAAATTTTGGATGGACCGTGCGAAACCAAAGTCCCAGCACACGTGTTCATCTGCTGGGTGGAATAAATGACTCACGGCTGATCCAACAGAGCCAGAGTTCACTGCAGCCTCAGCCCTCCTTGGGCTCTGCTAAGGTGCAAGCACTGATTGATGGATTTTTCCCTTCACTGCTTGTGTCTGGGTGGATGCTCTGCTGTCAAATAAGGAGCAAGTGTGAGGTGCTTCTTTAAGAAGCCAGGTGAAAATAATGTATTAAAAAAAACTATTTTACACTTCCAAACTTGAATGCAGGATCCATGAAGGGAAGGAAATATCCAGTGTCTGGGACATTTCTGATACTCCCTTGTCATTATCGTGCCTGCCTAGAGAATGACATGGACGTTGTAGCCTCCTCTTTCAGTATATTATGCAGGAATCCACCACTGGTTTGAGGTTAAGTGATAGATCTTCAGAAGGACAGACTCAAGACCAGAGAAGAGTTTTGTGTCTAGATCACAGGACAGGGACTGAGGTGGTCAGATACCTCTTCTGGCTCTGCCTGCTCTCCACACGTGTCGGTGCCCAAGCCTCTTCACCTCTCTGTGCCCAAGATCCTTATCTATAGGAGGGCAGTAATATCTCCTCATACCTCTTTAGGTCCTGTGATTTCAGATAGGGACCATGCACAGCAGAGGACCTTCAGACCTGCTATCGTGCTATGAAACCCCAGAATAAAGAGAACAAAGCATCTCTCGATGCCAAGATTCAACAGTTTTTCAAGCCGTCACAGCTCGACTGTGCTAATCGTTACCGTAATAGGCGAGAAGTTTGCCAGAGGTGTCCAAGCACTGCAGTCAAAACGAGAAGGGCCTCCGTCTTCCTTTGCTGGCTCCGTAGCAAAGCCTCTGTGTTCATCCCAGAATAGCAATGTACAAACCTCGGTGCTTCTCTTCCAAACCAATTTGCATTTTTAGAAACTAATTTGCAAAGCCTCGGACCCTGTGGCTACAAGCAAAGCCTGGCTGTCTGAGCGGCACTCCTCAATTACGGCATCTCCAGGACAGCAGCTTTTCTCAAAATGATGCTGTAAGCTTTGACTTGCGGGCAAATTTTCGCCTGGGAGAAGAAAGTCCTGCCAGAAGACTCTTGGGATCCCACAAGCCAAGAGAGGAGGGGTTGGGGATGGGATCAGGGTAACCACAGGTCTCCGGGGGGAGCTCCTGACACATGGCACAGCCTGGGACCCTGTTTTCCAGCACACCTTACCCCGCGCCCTCACCGACGCTCCAGCAATCATGTTACTGCACAACGCCCAGCGGCCCTCACCAGCAACCACTGTGAGCAATTCACTTGGAGCCACAGGAGGTTACTAAACCCTGCCGAGATACTCTCCTCATTTCCTACATCCATAAGCCGCACAGACTTCAGCGTGACAGTACTTTTTAGGTATCAAAAGTCACAGCCTTCCTGCGGTAGGCACAAAGGCGAAGTCGCATCACGGTGAGCCGCGGAGCATCTACCGTCCACGCTTCTTGGGATGCTGGACTGTGGGCCACAGCTGCCAGGAGGACACCCAGATGGTGGGGAAGTGGCTGCACACTCACCTTCAACCCGTTCCCCTTTCGTTCACAGCTTGGACTGAGTAAGAGGGGGATTAAAACTGATACGCCTTATCTCAGACCTTCCAGGGATTTCTGTGCCAGCCGCCACAAACAAAGCGCTCGCTCGCTCTGAAATAAGTAACATTTGCAAATAATACGTTCCACAGCCAGAGGAATTATTGCACTTATAAAGCAGGTATATTTGTCATACTTTTAAGCAAAGCTAAACACTGGCTATCTGAGACTAAACCAACGCTCCAGCTCTTCTCTGCTGCGTGAGCAAGGTAGTTTCTGATACAGATAAGCCAGCAAGAAACCAAATCGGCACGTCTATGGCAAGCAGCGCTCAGGAAACGGACGGGACCGGTCATCACGCTAATTCCAGAGCGCAGGATTAAACCGCACAACTGCTGCAACAAATGCACAAATCAACGGCCAGAAATGCTGCGTGGAATTCCTGGGTCTCTCTGTACCGGCGCTTAACTCGCAGCTTCCCAAAAGCAACCCCTCTCCCCCTTGCCAGGGCGGTGAAGAGAGCTCTGATTATCACCAGCAAAAGCCAGCGCGAATTGAAGTGGTGGGGAAAAAAAAACGCCACTGGTTACTGGCTGGAAACTAGAAAGGGACCCGATTCTGGTTTCCCTGACAGTTTTGTTGTATTTTCCTATTTTTACACAATTTATCGGATTGAGAATTTTGCTAAACGCCTCTCTGATCGCACGAGGGCACACAGCAGCCTGGCACCTGCATGGGACAGAGCGACGTAAGCACACGGGGAGGGAAACCCTCAGCCCCTGCGTTCAGTTTGTGTTAAATGCACAAGTTTAGATGTGCTCCAGTAAACTGCTTAATGCATCCATGAATATTTTGTTATATACATCATTTTTACTGTCAGCTGGTTTATATCCACAGTTTAGATTCTTATAAAATTTACAAAATTGAAATACTACGTTTTTTTTAAAAACAGTTGGTTTTTTTTTTTTTCCTACGCTTTCTGAGCAGAACACCCCACGTAGGATCTCACCAACCCACAGCCCAGTGCCAGGGCGGGAAAACCAAAGCAAAGGAAAATCTGCCAAAGGCCGCGTACACGTCAGGACAACCTCTCCCCTCGCAGCACCTACGGAAAAGCAGGTGCCTCTGCCTCCACGGGGCTGAAGCTTTGATTTCATCATTTGAACGCGATGCGGAAATAAGCACCAAAATAAACAGATCCATAAAGCAGCAGGAACGCAGCAAAGCAGTTGGAGACTTGTACAACGAGAATGATCTAAATCCAAGAGCCGTCTGCGCGCATGCTGCTTAGCTTTGCGACACCCTCACGGCCTTCGGCCTCCAGGACAACCCGGGATGCACCGACGAGCAGGGAAGCAAACCTGGGAGAAGCCTCTTTCTTTAACTGGTGTTTTTTTTTTCTTTAAAAAAAAAAAAAGCACAGTGATTTTTTTTTTTTTTTTAACCAAGGCACCCTCCCGCAGTGCCCTCCCCACGGCCCCGAGAGCCAGAGACCCCCTTTCCCCGTCCGACCCCAGCGGCCCCGCAGCAGCCGGGGTTATCGGCGGCGGGGCAGATCGGCGGAGATGTGTGTAATTGCCCTGTCAGGCAGCTGAAAGGCGCTCGCCTTTAGCTGATGCCACTTCAAAATGAAATTCTTTCTTTGGCATGGCTATGTCTGATATGCAGGCATCAAAGGGGAGGCAGCAGGTCGCCGATGCCCCGGGCCACACATTTCCCTTCTAAAGGCAGGAATGAGAGTGTCAGCTCGGGGCCGAGGGGGCCCCGGAGACACGGCAGCAATAACCCCGGCCCCCTACACGCGCGCCCGGGCTCCCCAGAAGTAGGGAGATCCCCCCAGTCTGCCGTAGCCCTGTAGGCGCTCTGCACCCCTGCAAGCGCCCACGCAGAGCCCTGCCGTGCTGGGGACGCTCGGTCCCCGTTAGCAAGCACCCATCGCTGCCTCGTGGGGTGCCGGGAGGCTGCGGGGACCCCGCAGCACCCGGCTGGGGAGGCACAGAGACACCCAAAGGCTCTCCGGCAGCGGAGGGGACCCTGTGGTCTGCTCCTGTGCGCCAGCACCCAGTGGGATGGAGGGGTGGAAAAGCCTCGCTGGCACAGAAGAGGTTGAGGGCTGGTTTGGGTGGTTGTTTTTTTTTTTTTTCGTTTCCAAGAGAAACGCAGGGCCATGCTTGCCTCCCCCCGCAGCTCCCATCTCCTCTCTCCACCTGCACTCTTCAGGGAGCCAAGGCTTCTGGCAAGCTTTCCACTCCAGTTTTTATTGGTTTCAACTAAGCTGCCCCTTTCGGAGGGTTGGAAAGCTTCAATCATTAAAGGAAAAGAAAAAAAAGAAAAAAAAAAAAATGCATCATGCACCCTCGCCCTGCTCCCCTCCCTTCCCACTCCCGCGATCACCGAGGACACGAGCCCCACGCGCGCACGCACACCACGGCACAGCTCCCTATTTTCCAAGCCAAACACAGTCCGTCCGACGCGTTTGAGCAGGTTTCAGGCCCTAGACACCTCCAACTGTACCTGCTCCGCTCTGATCACCTTCCTGCTCGGAAGCAATTTGGAAAGGACACAGCACAGGTAGCTATTAGCTAACACATATTTAACTGCTCCAGATATCTTTTTTTTTTTTTTTTGGCATTGTAATGGGGCGATTTGATCTTCAAAGGACCCGTGCAAACCTTTGAAGCTTCCCAAAGAAGCCAATCTCCAGTGGGGAGGGGAGGGGGGGGGAGGGAAATGTTAATAGTTTTAAAACCTGGGGAATCCTGAAGATGGACGAAGGGTATAAAACCCAGTGGGTTTAGCATAAAGCCCTCAGGTAAATCTTCACCTTCTTTTCAAATGCATTTTTGGTGGGTTGCTTTGCAAACGCTTGGGCCAGGTTAGCAAGGTCGGCTCTATTCCCAGCGGCCGGGAGAAGCAGCTCTTAATCTCCAGGGACCCTCATCTCCCACGTGGCGCAGCCCCAGCACAGGGGGATCCGCGGTACCTCGGCGAGAAATAGAAAGACTAAAATTTGCAAAGCCTTTAAGGGGAAAAGGGGTGGGGGGAAAGCGGGGGGGGGGGGGGGGGGGTAGAAGATGAGAAGGAGAGAAGATATATTATTCCCTGCTGCACTCCCAGCCAGTGCAGCCTCAGCAGCACCCTGAGAGGCGAGACACAAAATGCGTTTACCTTTAAAATAATGACTCATTTTATTTTTTTCTTTTAATATGTAGTTATAAATATATTTTGTCAAAATATATGATCATTATTGTCAAAAACATTTGCACATAAAGTCATAAATAAGGTCAAGGTGAACGTTTAGTTTAGAGAAGAGTCCAGCTATAGCAAGCAGTTCTGGGGTGGGACGGGAGGGAGAGAGAAGGGGAGGAGAGGGCGGCGGGGAAGGGGGTCAGCGGCACCCGCACCCCTCCACCACCATCTCCTGGTAGTTTTTCAGGACCACCTTGTCATACTCATCCAGGTAGAGCATGGAGATGGCGCTCAGCTCCGTGGGCACGCAGCAGGCCTTGGGGATGCTGGAGTTCACGGAGTTCACCAGCGTCTGCACGATGGCGTGGTTCGTGGAGTTGAGGTGGTCGGCCAGAGGGAAGGGGCAGTCCCCGTGGCAGTAAAACGCCTGGTACCCCGGGGGTGCCACGATCCAATCGTTCCAGCCCACGTCGCTGAAATCCACATAAAGGGCATGGCGGCGGCAGTTTTTTTTGTTCTTGCGGGAACGCTGGTGCTTGGGGCTCCGGCGGGCTCTACGGGTCAGCGCATGGCCTCGCCCGTCGTGCCCAAAGGTGACCAGGAGCGGCCTGAGCTGAGCCCAGTCCCCGCGCCCTTGAGGTAAAGATCGGCTAATCCTGACGTGTTTGCCCTGATGAGTCTGTGCATGGTGGAGGTGGGTCACCTCGATCACCAGCCCGTGGTTCGGTTGCTTGTCCTTGGTCCACCGGATCACAGCCGGGCTCACATCAAAGGTCTCCCAGCGCGTCACGTTGTGGTGCACCAGACGCGTGTCCAACAGGCGCGTAATGGCCTGAGCGCGCTCCGACAGCGGCTTCATCACTTCGTAAATGTTTATCCGGTGGAAGCCCCTCTCCCACGCCGCGCTCTGCTCCTCCACCTGCTCCCGGTACAGCCGCAGCTCCGCCGAGGAGATCACCTCGTTTTCCGGCACGCTGCTGAGGTTGAAGACGAAGCGGATCCGGGGCGCCTCGCTGGGACCCGGGACGCTCTCCAGGTGCTCTGGAGGGGAGCAGGGCGGGGGGGAAGCGGTACAAAAAGCAAACAAGAGCACGTCAGCCTCGGGGCACCCAGCCACAGTCCCCGGCGCAGCCACAGCACGCACGTACCCACGCTTCACCTGCCTGGCAGCCGCCGGCACCTCTCCGCTCCCCCGCGCATCCCTCCCGGCTGGACCCGGAGCAGCTCCTGCCCCGGCACCGCTCGCTCACCCTCCGCACGCCTGTGCCCGGATCGGGTCACCCCTTCCCATCTCGCTTCCCCTTTCGCTTTCCCCTCCCAGTCTCTCCAAAATCATCTCCCCGGCGAGGTGCGGCGCCACGGAGCACAGAGGTGCCTTGTTATGGGGCGCAGGGGGCAGGGGGAGAAAGAGAAGCAAAGTCCAACGCAGTAACGATGCGGCTGGATTAATAATTCAGATTTACTTTGGAAAAGAAACATCCGCTAGGAAACATTTGGATCAGATTACAAGGGCCTATTGAATAAACCTTATAAACACACAGCTGTAAGCATTAAATTCGAGTAGGGGTTTTTTTGGAATTTTTTTTTTTTCCCCCTTAAGAGCAAAACCAGGCAGCAATCGCTTTGATAGTTCAAAAGAAACACACCAGGGGCAAGATCCCGCCCTCGCTTTACTCCTGCATCCGATCCAGAGCCATTAAATCCACGCGAGCCCAAGGAGTGACCCCAAGGCAGAGGCACCGAAGGAAACTCGCTGTTGTCAACAGAAGCGAAAGCACCTCAAAATATGGCCAAGCTCGGGTTAAGCACAGGATGCTGGAAAAAAAATACAGAGCAGCACGCCTGTCACCCACACGCAGCAGGCTTGGAGGGGCGGTTTTCCTCCCATAAATTTAGGGCCGGGCACATCCTGCTTCTAAATGCATTTGTGAGCTTCCAAAGGCAAGGAAATCCCGATCGCTACTGGGGCCGGGAATTTACCTTCTCCCATCACTGACCTTCATGGTGGAAACTCCTCACGGTGTTTGCCCGGCTGGTCGATCGCTCCGGGTACTGCAGGCTAATTTCCTGGAGGCTTTCCTCCTCTTCTCCAGACTGGAGCCGATAGAGATCCAGCATGTAACTAGGAATGACGGCTGACTTGCTGGGCTGAGGCCGCCTTCGCAGCCCAAACATCTGCAGCAGAGTTGTTTCGAAACCCCGCAAGAGTTCATGGCTTTGGGCAGAGCGGCGTCCGGATCCGGCTTGTCCCTGAAGCTCTGCGACTTTCTTCCTGCCGGTCTCGGGTATCAGGCTAGCATGGTTAGTACCTCCTAGCAGGACTTGGCATAGTAGGATGACCATCAGCATTCGGTTACCAGGAATCATGGTGTCTCTGGGGTGTAAAAAACGCAACAACAAACAACAAGGCAAGTCAGGATGAGAAGCAACCCCCCCCCCCTCCTCCTCCTCCTCTTCCGAATAAACTTAAAAATAATAATAATAAATGGCAAAACGACATTAGAAGCCCCCGAGCGGCAGCAGGCGCGCCCCGGCGGGCAGGGGTTAGCCGCTCGCCCCAGGTTGCTCGCCGCCCGGCAGCCCCCACGGGCAGGCGGGTCTCCGGCGCATCCCGGCCCCGCTCGCCCCGGGCCGGGGCGAAGCTGCGGCGGGGCCCCGGCGCCCGGCGGGGAAGGGGCGCCCGGCTCGGCGGGCCGGGGGGCCGCGGGTTCGCGCCCCGCCGCCGGACGCCGGGAGGTGGGACGGGGACAGGAACAAAACGAAGTTTAAAAAACTAAAATAAAGAACCGTAACGAAAACCAAAAGTAAAGAGCGAAGCCGAGGAAGAAGAGGGCTGTACTCACTGACAGCAAGCAAGGCATATCAGCACAGTCCATGATTCTGGAGAGCCAGCCCGGACCCAGCGCGCCGAAAGCCTCGGGGCAGCGGCTGCCGAGCGCCTCCCGCGATCGCCGCCCGGGCGCAGTGCGGCCGCCGCCGCCGCCGGCCCCGGTTTTCTCCCGGCCCCGCAGTCACGTGGAGCCGCGCACCCCGCCAGCCCGGCCCGGCCCGGCCCGCCGCCCCCGGCCCGCCCCCGCCCGGCCCGGCCCCGCGGGGGACGGCCCGGCCCGCCCCGCCGCCCGCGCCAGGCTCCCGGCCCGCGGCGCCCGCCGCCCCGGGGGGGGGGGGGGGGAGTTGGTGGAGGGGCGGTCGGCGGAGGGGCTGCGCCCGGCGTTCGGGACCCCGCCGGTGCTGAGGCTGAGCTGCGGCGGGGCGGCGGGCGCGGGACGGGGTTAGCGCGGTGCCCCGGGGGGTTCCCCCCGCTCCGCTCAGGTGCATCCCCGGGGGACGGGCACGACCCAAGGTGCGGGGCCCCGCGGCCCCCTCCTGCCCCTCTCTCTCTCTCTCTCCGCACGGCCGGGGGGACCGTCGGGGCGGGTGCCCCCGGGGCGTCCGTGTCACCGCACGGCCCCCGCCGAGCACGCCGGGCCGGGGGAGCGGGCGCGGGGCGGCTGCAGTGCGGGCACGGCGGGACCGGCGGACCCGCCGAGAGGCCGGTTTGGGAAGGGAAACTCGGGAAGGGAAAGTCGGGAAGCGCCTCTCCCCTGACGAGAAGGGAGGGAGCGCTTGGGAATGAGAAGCAGCTGCAGGGAGAACGGGACGGCGGCAGAGACCTGGTTCCTCCCATGCTCGCACCGCCCGCCGCCCGCCGGGCCCCGAGGGGCCGCGCTGCTGGGGACCCCTACGCGCTCCCGGGGGCTGGGAGCCCGCTGCCAGGCCCGCGGATTATCCCTGCTCCCTGCCCTGCGTTCCCACCCACCCTCCGGATTTTTCTCACCCTTCTCCTCCCCCTTCCCTCCCTGGCTGCCAGAATAACTCTCTCCCCCCTTCCCGCCAGGCCAGGTTCCCGGACCCCCACCTGGATGTGAAGCAGGCGCCTTCCCAAGCCAGCACGGGCTGCTCTGGAGGGGTACGAACATGGGTCTCCTGGAGGAAGGATGCTCCCTGCCCTGCAGTTCAACCCCAGCATTGCCCTGGGCCAGTTTTTGGGGCAGAGACTAACAGCCAGGCTTCCCAAGGCTTGAGGCTGTTCCCAGGTGGGGTTTGGGAACAGACTGGTCTGCCACTAGCACACGTCAACTGGACACACTGGGGATGATGTACGAACAAGGTGTGGAGAAGGCAGCTCCTGGGAAAGACCCCCTAATGAGGAGCGATGGATGCCACATACTTCGGAGAGACAGAGTAGACTGAACGACCCCACGACAAATAAAGAGAACTCCACCAGGGCGTTAAAATACTGTCCCTTTGCCCTGCTGGGGTATCCCTTTGTGTTGGGCAAACTGTCATCCATGGAGAGAAAACTTAGTTAATTTATGAGACCAAAAGACGTGGTCATGGAGTGGCCATGGGAACTCCTAAGTTCATCAATTAACCACAACCAAAAGCCAGCTCAGAAACGATGACTGCAAACCAGCACGTTCCCACAAACCACCAGGCCACTGTGCCCAAGTGGACAGCAAGCTCGCGGCAGCGCGCGGCGGCTTCCTCACAGCACTGCCCCGAAACTCTCACACAGTCAGATAGGACTTCTTTTAATATTTCACTTTTTTTTAGCTCAGCCCTGACCCATGCATTAGAAAAGCCCAGGGATGTCACTGAAAGGACACGCACAGATAAAAGGCAGTGCTGACACTGTAATATCTCTGAGTTATTCCTATACCACTCTGAGTTTAAAAGAAACATCTGTTAGCAAGGTATTTGGACTATGAATCCATCAAAATTTGTGAAATATTGCTATCGCCATTTCAAATGTATCACACTGTGTGTTATTCTTAACAAGGAAAAACAATTTTTGGAGTAGCTGCTGTGCAACTTTTTAAAGTTAAATAACATTTTCATTGAAAATACTCCAGTCTATAAACAAAGTTTATGCAAGGGCCTGTATAGCACTGCTCTTAAAACAGACCTCTGGATTTGGAAAAGCAACTCGCTCCCTCTTTGTGGGAGCAGCAGCGATAGGTTACGCTCTTTGTCTGAAGACCTCACTGGGGTTTTGTTAGGATCAGAGAGCGGCCGTGTTTGAAATGTTTGTCACTGAGGAATTCGGTCCCACGGCATCCAGCGCCTGCTCTTGTAAGCCGTCCCGTTAAACCGAGATCCAAAAAGTTGCTTATGCAATGCTGGTTAACCATGCCTCTGTGCAAGGAGGTGGCCAGCTGGGGACAGAAAGCCAGTGGAGAGCAGTGTGGTTTAGGCTCTTGTAGGAGGCAACAGTGTATTTGAGTAGCTTACGGGTTACTAAGAAGTGTTAGTCATGGGGAAAGCTGTAGTATTTATTCCGTAAAATGTAAATACATAACCCAAACCACAAAGGAATAACCATGGATGGAAATAGTGTAGCATTTACTGAGGGAGCTGAAATGCATGTCTACAGAAGCTGTATTTCCTTAGCCCCACGGAGAGTAATTCACCTTGAACGTAGCTTCTGCTCAAGCCTGTGCAGTTACACACAGGCTGAATTTGGTCCAGGCACGCTAAACAACCGAGTGTGTTATATATTCCAACCAAAAAAGTGAATGCCAAAATGGAGCTAAAAATACAAATGTGGAAGGTCTGAAAAGCAAACACTGCTTAATTCAGCGGCAGATACAACATCGTGCGTTTTAAAGATCCAGCACATCAAAAATAGAGAACATTATGTCTATGCTCAACGCAAGACGCACCTCCCCCTGCATCACATCTCGCGTGGGTGAGAGGGGGCTGGTTCTTGCCTGTGATCCGGTCCCAGCCGTATTTGGGGTTCTGCTGCCAGGTTTTTTCCCCTCTGACTTCCGTGAAAAACCACCTGGGGATCTCTGCACCTGGACAGCAAGACCACTGGCCTCCTCTGGAAGCTAAGCACCAGGTCACTGGGGACGTCACCCTGCAAAGAATGGCCAGACAAAGAGGCGATTCATGTCTCTGCAGATCTTGACTGTGACAGAAGACTTGTTTTATCGGTGGCAGCGAGAAGCCCAGGAGCTGGCAGGCCTCCTAGAGTCCGGGTACCCAGCTCTGCTTGCAGAGGTCACTAGCCAAGGGGCAATTATTTGCTCTCTTTTCTTTCAACCCAGTAATCGTGGATTTGCCCAGATGAGTTCCTGATAAAATCCCAGCCCCTAACATTTGACCCGTTTCCAGGTTTCGTGTGCTCAGGACCTACCAGCGGGCCCTGCAGCTCGATGTTCAGCACCTCTAGAAATTAGGCCAGTTCTGTTTACAAGGCAAACTTTCCCCTTAATGGCAGCATTTCAGGAGATGCCTCTGGACTCTGGCAGAGAGAGACCTTCCCAAACCAGTTCTTGCATCTTCTGTTATTTTTAGAGCAGCTGCACCTTTTGGGCTCCAAAGTTTGCAAACAACCTGCCCTAGGAAACTCATCTCACCAGATTTGTGCTTGAGCAGAAACAAGCCTAAAACCATAAATAAATAAATAAAGTCATGTCAGAGACGTTTTAATTACATGAATTACAGGAGGAGATGCCCGTAAGTGTGCTAAGATCAATTCCCTCCCACCCTTTCCTTTCAACTGCCTAAGCTTATCAATTAAAACAAAGAGAACTGAGCAAACAACTCCAAGGGATTACATTTTCCAAAGTAGCTCTTCACTAAACAGCCGGACTACAGCCGCTGAAAACAAGTGCAGCTGCTTGAATGGCGAAAGGAACATTTTTTACAACCACTCTGAGATTTTTGCGATTTCTCTGAACACTTCAGAGCTGGCCTGTTCTACCAGAATTTCCTACCTTCTCTTGAATAAAGAAATTCATCCTTCTGAAGCACAGGACTGGGCCCAGCTTGGACTTCATTTCTGCTTGACATTAAAGTGCCTCTGCTGAGGTGTCAGGACCACGTCTAGAACCACTCCTGAGCTAAGAAGAGAATCAGGTTCAGGATTGCTGTTTTATTCCAAACAGTTTTTTTTTACAAATACGTACAAAAACACTGAGTGGGAACATTAAAAAAATGCAGTTATAAAAAGGCAATCTTTGGTAATCAGATACACAGCAGTTGAAACAGTAGGATTGTCTGCTCTTTTCTATCTTTATGTTTTTAAGGATGATTTTTATTGTTTTGCAAATGCTATTAAAAGATTGACTGTCCCACACAGGGAGAATCTTTAGTTGCTTTTACTTGATTCGTTCACTTTGTCACTTTTCGAAGATCCCGAAGACTGAGCAAGCCTAGAAGTGTCACCCCTTGCTTTTCATACCTACATTGTCCGTCTTCTACTGTGAGAGTGTAAGGTCTCTGCTGCTAAATATTGTTCCTTAAGAGACGCTTGCGCAGTGCATCAAAACTAGGAGGCCTGGGTCTTAGGGAAGTGCTTCAGCAACACAACTCGTAAAATAAAGGTAGAGCCATTTTAATGGTCTGTTATTAAAATTCTCCTGAACTGTGTTAGAAACACCTCTTTAAGCCATCTGTTGTAAAATCATCCACACATCGATTGGTTTCCTTGATCAATGTTACAAGAAGAATATGCACTGACCTCACGCAGCTTTTGGAAAGAAACGTCGCCTTTAGCACACGTTTGCTTCCGCGCTGTATTAGTCACCACTCAATCAAAGCCTCATCCCTGAGAAGCAAGAAGGACCTCCAGAAGATGAAGAACGCATTCCTCCTGCTCTGAAATTGTAGCTGGTACTAATAAAGACCATCGTTCTTCTAACGAACGCCATACGGCCATATGGCTATCTCAGATAAGCAGATTCATTTTGGATCTGTTGAGTCATGAATACTTTTTGAGAATACCGCAAGCGTTGGCAGCTCCCTTAGCGTACATACCACTCCAGTGTGTCTCTAGCACTGATACGCGGCTCTGTCTGAATTCAGCTGCGACTCTGATATTTCAAATGCTTTGCTCTTCCTCACTGTCTAGCAACGCTGCCAAATCTACCATTCCACACAACCACGTGGCACCTCCGGGGTGCCGACATTTGTCTTTGTCCTTTAATTGTATCTTGAGATCTGCTATCGTCAGAAGCTTTAATGATTTCAAACACTAGTACAAGGCGTAAATAAGCAGAGCAGGACAACTGCTGCAAAAATAGTTCACACCAGCTCTATCTGATTTTCAGCAATAGCAAAGGACTTTACTGGTAGGTGTTACCACAAGTGCTGGGAAATGTCAGCACATCGCTGAATTTTGAGTTCATTAATGTGAACATCCTCACCTGAAAGCAGAGAGGGAGGATCCTGCTAGGGATTCCCAGTCGGGAAACACGGACCTGCCCTGGGGCCTCCATCTCCAGCAATAATAAACTGGTGGGGCTCGTTTGTACCAGTTGCCTGGTGACAAATAATCGTCAGACCAAGGATCGTTCTTAGAAAGTGCTCGCTGAATAACCTTACACAATGAACGTGTAGAGCATGAGCTTCCCACAGACACGCGACAAGAAAGAGAGCGCTTCTGAGGGAAAGGCTCTTTCTCCACACACATATATACGAGGCTGCAGGTTGTATGGGCTTTGTAGGCATTCCTCGTCAAGCTACTGTCCTACTTCTCACTCAGTGTCATATGTACTTTCATAAACATGTATGTGTATATAAATGTGTGTACGCACAAACCCACAGGCACACGCATGTATCCATCACATTCGGCTAAAACATACTAAGAGCAGCAGGATCCTAACCAAGGCGGGACCTTGACGGCTTATTCTAGTACAAAACAATCCATGTTAGGGCAGCAGCTTTGTCAGGACAACCCAGTTCACTGCAAATATCCTACAGGTTTAATCGTTATGAAGGGGGTAGTGCCCTGTACAGCAGAAGGAAGGAGCTAAAAGAACCTGCAGTCCTTCCTGACAAACCTTTTAGCAGGATCTACTTCACTACAGTGCGGCAGGGCTCTCTGTTTTATTACTGATAAAGCAAGCTAACGAGTGAGGTGTTAGCTGGGTTTATTCTCAAGGTAGAGACACTCTTACTTACTGTTACCTGCTCTGCTCCGTTCTCGGGCAACAAAAAACTCTTGTAAGCAGAATCAAAGCCCACCTTCTCTCCCAAACAACTACTACCCAAAAGCACCTGAGCAGGGGCTGTGTTTGTGTCAACAGCAGTGAAACCTGATTTCATTTTTGGCTCTTTTCTACATAAGCAATTATCTGTTTTCCCCTTCACTGCTTCCATCATACACAGACACTGACTCAGCAGCCTAAAGGAGGCCTTTAGCTACCTGGGAAGTTCAAAGGCGATAGGTTTGGTGCAGTGCTGCAAGTACTGAGATGCCTAAAGGAAGGTTGGCCTAATGATGAAGGAGTTGATTTGGACTTCAGAAGGTCTAGGTTCAGCTTTGTGCTCCTGTGACGCTGGCTGAATCACCAGGAACCTACTTTATCCAAGCGGCTAAGCATACGCTTAACAGCGAAGAGTAATTTAAAAAAATGGGGAAAGGAGGCAATTAGAATTAAAGGCATGTCAGAGCCTCCCTTCTGGAAGAGCAAGAGCATTTTGCACCATTCTCAGAAATAAAGCAAAAATAAACATTAGTTCCAAACAGGTCCTCAAATTCCAACCCAGCAAACAAAAGGCTTTCAAACCATTTCAGTGGGGCTCCAGCCCCTGGGAGCATATTGGAAGAGTAACATTAACACGGAGACCCTGTATGATCTGTCATTTACACCACGTGAAACGAAAGTTGTACTGCCCCATACATCGTGGAGAGACACCCAGTGATTCACGTCTCATCTACAGCAGGAAGACCTGGGCTGACTCTCTCTCCTGTCGCACCCACTTGAGGAGAAGAGCAGAAGGGAATCATTGCTGCGGGACATTTCAAAAACTACAGAAGCAAAATCTCTTCCATAAGGAAGAAGCGAAACTGAATATGCCTGGAAACTAGGAATTAAACACATTGTAGTCAGCGGTGGGTTTCCAGCATTTTCCAGAAATAGTCATCAGGGCTTTAGATTACTGGCTGGCAGCCACACGGCCTGTGAACTGAAGGGAGGCCAACTTCTTGACCTGCAGGCTTCAATGCAAAGACAGCCTGTACTCTCTGATACCTTATCCAAACGATGTGGGCAAACCAGCGTTGTACGTGTGTACCGTGCGTGTCTGATCCCACAGGCAAACTAGGCTTTCTATTAAAGGCCGTTTGCAGGATCTACGTAGTTTATTTTTTAAAATACCAGTCACCAAACAGCTTACGGAGGAATAAAACTGAGGAACTGGCTCATAAAAAAAGGGAGAAGAGGGACTTTTAGGAGAGGAGTATCTAAAAATCAGTTTGAAGAAGAACAAAAATGAAATGGCAAAAAGGGAGTGAGTCTGAAGACCTCCCATATCTCGCTCTCTCTTACGTGTGAAGGGACCTTGGAAGTGAGGGGTTGGTCACCCACACAGAGGTCCACCTGGGCAGAAGGGTTTACAGAGCCAGACCCCAGAGGATAAGCGGGAAGACAGAACAGGGGAGAAAACCGATATGGGAAAGAAGTGAAAACCAAGAAGGCAAATTCAGTCTGGGCAAAGGGCCAAGGCAAGGCCAAGTGCAATTCTAGAAAATGGGACCGAAGCCAAAGGCACCAAGGTGTCACGACAGGCTAGCACTGGTCTGCAAAGACAACCCGGAATGACGCAACTGGCAGGTGCACAGCATCACCCAGACATGAAGAGAAATAGGCTTAAAACTAGATTTTTGAACAAAAGGCTCAGGATGAAGGGTCTGAACCAGCAGTTTCTACTTGTGCAGGATCTGGGGTTAGCAAAACACTGGTATCTCCCAGTACCAGCCCCCTGGGCACACTGGTGTTACAATTTGAGTCACGGAAAGCAGAACTAAGTCGCAGCAATTTCCCTGAGGACCTCTTTGTTCCCCTGGTCGCACCCTGCATTCCTGCTTGTTCCATCTCCGTCCTGCTGACTCTGCTGCCTTTTCCCACCCTCTGTACACATACCTGATAAGGCAACAAGACTCAGAACCAGGTATTGTATGCAAATGACACCACACCCCAATTCGAAGAAATATTGCAAATAGCAAACGTGCAATGTCATTTATAAAAGTGGCATCAGCTTATAAACATTCTTCACAAAGACCCAACACTGAGCTAACTCCATGGCTGCCAAAAGCACAGGGTCACCTGTCCTGCCTCCAGAGGCCCTCAGCAAGTCGCTTCACCTCCCATCACCGTTTCCCCATGTAAGAGTTAGGCGCAGAGGCAAAGCGGGGCAGGAAATCCTGCTGCCTGGCCACTTCAGACCAGGCTGAGCACGGGAAGGACAGAGGAGAGGCTGAGTGGGGCTGGGGCTTGGGGGACTGCAAGATGAAAACGAAGTGGGTTAAGACAGATGTTTGGAGAGCGGAGGATAAAATGAGAAGGCCAAAGAGGACTCAGAATCAATGAGTGTTGACTTGAGTCAAGGATAGTGGAGACAAACCCCAGATCCAAAGCACAAAATAGCAGCCATCCAAGGTGAGCCTGACAGAATCTCTCTGCCATGAGGACAGCTTAGACTTGCAAAGCTGTCGTGTGGTTCATTTCCCTCTCTTGGGACGACTGGCAGCCACCAGCACAGTCACCATTCCTTTTTCAGGGGTTCCCCAGCTGGTAAGCCACCAAGAGCCCAAGATGAGACCACCACAGAGGAGGTGCCTTGAAATGGATGGCACAACTGGATCACTTCCGTCATGTTTTCTGCTAGGTAGAGGTACTTGAAGCAGGTGCCTGAATGTATCTACAGGGTTGAGAATGGCTACGGGCTGGGGGCTAAGCAACGGTCACCAGAAAATTGGAGACCTAACTAGTCTGCCTATGTTTGCAGGAGGTGCACAGCTCTGCTGTCTCAGAGGTAGCTCCCAATCCACTCTCAACCCTTTTCAGGATACAGAGAATTTATCTCACCTAGCATCATCCGTTCCCTGTCCACGCAGGATCACCCTTGCCCTGCTGGGCAAAAACTCCTTTCACCCAAACCAGCAAAACTCAAAGTCCAGTCTGGAAAAAAAAAACCCAAACCCAAACAAAACCAAAAAACACAGCCAGTAGAAAGAAAGGCATTTTTTAAATAAAAAATAAATAAAGGCTGGGCTTTGTTCTGTTGCTTGAGGCATGTAAATGCTGTGTTCATACATTTCAGACTCTTCCCGGCAACAGAGCTCCCAAAGCACTGTGTCTCTACAGGGTGAGCAGCTCCACGTCTCCTGTGGCAGAGGGCACACACAGTGATCTGGCTTGCGTTACTGAGCAGGATCAGATGATAGGTGAAGATCCATGGTGCTGAGCAGCAGGTGCAGCTGGTCAGGAGCTCACAGGTCAAAGTCTTTCCCTTCTGTCTGAAAATCCTCCTGTGCCTTTCTTTTCTAAAGTAAGTAGAGGCCCTTCATTCTCCAAAGACTTCTGTTGCGACCAAGCTTTATGCGCTTACACATCCCTGCATGAGCAAGATTTTAGCACAAGGGCATTGGCACAGTGTGTTTCAGCTCACATAATTTTTTTATAATCAATTGTTTTGTAAACATGTTCATTTTACTGCCCCATGAGAGGTGAATAGTAAATCCAGCCAAAAAAAACCTGCCCCACATCCCTGGGTCTTAGGAAATGTAGATTTGTCGCCCTTCACTCTCTTTGCAGGCGGTTAGATTTTCTCCGTAATTTTATGCTGCTCAGACACCTAATGACCTAAGTGATCCCAGGAAAGGGGAATCGGCTTCCGCTGCAAAAAGCCTGGTGTTTATTTGCAATTTAGCTTACCTGACTTGTTTAAAGTGTTATCAGAATGCATCCACCTACTTTCTTTTCTTCATTTTCACTTGATATCCAAGATTTGCTTGAATTGAGAATGTCTAAAGCCTCAGGCATGATCCTGGGTGTTCTCAAGACTTAAATGCCACTGCTTAAAGAGTTAAAGATCTAGATGGCTGCACTAAGAGGATGATAAACTAATCACTCAGTCACTGCTGGTGAGCCTGGTGTCATTTACTGAAACATGGAATGCATTTAACAATGTAAAAGAAACTCCATGCAGTGCAAAAGCCAAAGATGATTGTTAGATTGTCAGGGTTTACTTTGGAGAAAGTCCTCAGTCTAATTACCTACGTTTAAGCAACAGAAGTATTTTTCCACTCATTGAAGGAGTTAACATTTTCCTTTCAAGCCAATGGGATTTTTTTTAATGTGACTAAGGACCGCAGATTCTGTTCAGAGGACTGCAAAAATTTAAGACAGGGACTAGGTAGAAGAAATAACTCCTCCAGGGAACAGGTAAGAAATGTTTCCTATCATCATCATCATAACAAAAGTAGAAACAATAATTACAGTACTAGTACTGCACATTTACCGATTGATTTGTATCTTCCAGTTCTGTGAAATGCTTTGAAAGAAAAGGACAGCTCTCAGCACTCGACAGAAACACTTTTCTCTCTTTATTTAAAATCCAGGCTCTGTTATAGTGTTAGAAGAAGGAAATGGTTCAAATAATTTTCCCTGCAATCTCTGAACGATGAAGTTAAAGAAAGACCACATCCAACGTTTTGTTTTCGCATTGTAGCATTTGGTGAATATTGGCATTTTTTCTCTAGCCTTAAAATGGGGTCTCAGTTAAAGATCAAGATATCAAATAGGAATAAAACATCAAAGGAATTTTGTGGGGCTCACCCAGTGAGCATCCAAGCTGCAAATAACATCACTTTATTACCTTGTAGTCTATTAAGCTTAAATCAGAATGGTACAACTCCATTGTGCTAAGCAGTTGGTACAGGACCCTTTCCCAGCATGCCAAATCCCAGAGCTACTGTCAGTGGATACCACCAGAAGTTTTCCATTGACAGGGAAGTAAGGCCCGGAGTGACAGAGGATAATTCTCCAGAGCAAAATGAAGGTGTGACCATAGCTCATCTTTGTAGATCAGTGTCACTTTGACCTAGCAAACATAGGCAATAATAGACACTGCAGCGACATGGGTTTAGCACGTACTAACAGCTTAACAATTCTCCAGAGACTCTGGATGGGTACTCTGATGTGGCCATAGCACATCCTTGCAGACCAATGTCATTTCGACCTAGTAAACACCAGTAATAACAGAAGAGGAAGCAATATCAGCTTAGCAAGCGTTAACTGCTTACCGGTTCTCCGGAGACGCTAGATGGGCACTCTGCTTCTCGGACAAAGCTTGTCCGTGGCTCTGGTACTGCGACCCAAATGACTTCCGAGGAGGAGGCAGAAACATATACATTCTAATGACACCTACCTTCATGACAAGCCTGACAAGACGGCGCATGATCATTTTCCCTGCTGGGTGATGGCTGATGGCTCAGGCGGTTCTGCTGATGTTGGTTAAGGCAGTCTCCGCAGAAGCAAGGAAAGCTTCAGCCTGAACCACAGGATCAAAATCCAGCTGTATGGGTGGAAATTCAGCTGATCAAATGGAGAAATCTCCATCATCGTCTCATCCTGAAATGAACATCAAAAATAGGTCAAATTGCTCTCAAACGGTGGCTATTTCCCCGCACGCCTAAAAAGAGAATCTAAATGAGTAACTCAGGTGTTGCTGTATATACTGTAGAGATCTAAAGGCAGAAAAGATGAATGCTATTCAAAGGAACCTGCTGTTCCTGTTGTGTAAACCTTTCCCTCTACAAAGAGGCCACATTTACCCTAGGAACTGTGTCACTCTTGCCTCGCTGCACTTCATGAAGGAAAGAGAGCAAACACTTTAAGATCAGTGGGACCAAGAAATGGTTGTACTGATAAGAACCGGGAAACTTTTGAAATACACTCACAGCTCCACAGACCATAACTGCTACTGCAGAGCAAACTATTTCTACCTCATCTAGATATGCATGTATTTTAAGAGTTGAAAAACTGCCGCACTCGTACTTCTCAGCAGCTAATAAAAATCCTTGTTAGCAATATCTGGATACAAGATAAGGGAACCTTGCAAAGAAACATGAGGTATTCAACAAGTTTCTGCAGTGGGTTCACCATCAGTCCTCTGAGGACTTTGCTGCAAAGTCCACTGAGGTGTTGGGGTTTTTTTCCATTGACTTCATTGGGCTCTGAATCAAAATGTAAAGCCTCCCTGCTGTGTTTTGGACATTTATTTGTGTTTGATCTGTAATAATATCTTCCATTTCTCTTATTCCTGTAAAAATAAATAAAGCCACAGTACAAGAAAGCAACTAAACACATGCTTATCTTTAAGCATATCCCTAAACCCATTCACTTAAAGTCCTTAAGTCCTATGGACTCCTGGGAAAGAAAAACACATGCTTAAAATTAAACATGTGCACAGGGTCTTTCCTAATTAGTGATGGCCCTGTGTCTTACAGGGCCCTAAACACATCTTAGAGCATCTGGGGTTTTAGGGTCCATATGGGAGAAATTACATGGAGACCATCTCAAAAGTGCAACTTTTAGTATTGTATCTAATGTTGGAAGCCTGTCTTTAATGGCTATAAGACCGATTCTATTACAATACCATTTACAACTAGTTAAGGGAAGTAGAGTTTCTTAGATATTTGTAAAAATAAGAACATCTAAAACCAGAGCCTTTTCTTGGCTATTACTACAACACAATCCCATCATGACGACCGAACTCATCAAAGCAAAACTGCTTTTTGGAATGCATGTGCTTACTGGCATCTCAAGAGCAAATGTGTCTCACTTCAGCCAAAATATTGTCCCTGGCCTCCTTCACTTTGCTTAGAGGAAGCACTCGTGCATCCTCTAGAGTCTGGCTCTTGGAAGATAAGCCAGCCTTCACCATTGAGTCAGACAGCAAAAGGAAGACCATTCCCAGTAATCTGCACAGAGCAAAAAGCATTTTTCTTCACCACACCTTGTTTATTTTGGACCTCTGCTAAAGAGTCTTAGAACTCTCAGCTATCTCGATCACAGACAAGGCCTGAAATTTAACACGTCTGACAGGTCAAATCAGTGTTGCCTCTGGTGAGAGAACATTTGGGAAGTTTCTTTGCAAAACAGTCCTTTCAATAGGGTTTTGCCTGTCTGAGAACTACTTGCACTTTCTACCGGTTACTTCACATTCACATAGGTACCACACGCCAGCTAACATGAAACCTCTCGCCTTTTCAGCATCTCCTGTGCAAGGGCTGAAACTCGTCCTTCTGTGGCTTCTACACTCCCATCTCTTTTTCTTTTAACGTATCTTCCTGAACTCCTTTTTCAAGGTGCATCAGTGCACTCCGTTTCAAGATGCTCTTAGCCCTTCAGCGCTCTCTATAAAATTTTATGCTGTCCCATGTTTATAGGTTCATTGTTCTGCAGGCTGAACAATGAGGCCATGTTTCTGTGTCCATTAATGAGGCATCTGGATCAGATGTTAGCACACAACATTTCTCTCAAGTTAGCCAAAGCACGGCGTCTGGTGCTCCTGCTGGCTTTGCTATTTATACAGGCTGTGGAAAGACAGGTGATATCTGAACCCAGCATAAAGCCTTCAGAAGAATATTTTTTAAAAGAAAAGTGATTGTTTGAATGCTTTACATCATGTGGCTGCAGTGTCTTTGATCTGAAACTAGATTTACCACAGCTTCACACTTACCTTTGAGTAACAGGGAAGTTGCGAGTCAATGCATCGCCCATCTGAACCACCAAGAACAAAAGGATGCTGCAGACTTCGCTTGCCTAGAACCATTAGCAGTGTAGTCCTCCACAATCCAGGATCTAGAAAAAAAAATGAAATAGCTTCAGCCCAGCCCATGCTGTTTTGAGGATGGAAAGGAGGATAAACACAGGAAACTTCTCTTGGATCCTTCCGCAGCCCCCAGTTTTTAAGTCGACAGTGGTAATCTCCTTAACTCCTTGATTCTTCAGTGTCAAAGACCCAGCTCACAGTGACTCCACAGAAGAGATGAAACTTTTGTAAGAAGCATTAGATCCACCTTCTCTGAATCCCAAAATAGTAGATCCACAGCAAAAGGGCCCAGGATGTCCATCTAACGATAATCCCTTTTCAGCCATTGGCTCTAAACTATGAGGCACTCTCCTAAATCAGCTGTTGCACAAATACAACGTCCTGATTACAGAATCACATAATTACTGAGTTTGGAGGGGACCTCTGGACGTCATCTAGTCCAACCCCTTCCTCAAAGCAGTGTCAGCTAGAGCAGGTTGCTCAGGACCTGCTGGACGAATATCTTGATCCAACACTACCATGCATGCTTAGTCTGGGATAGCTATTATCTCTTCCCTCAGGTTCGTGATCCAATCAGTGGTCAAGATGATGCAGAGAACTAAGCTTTTAAGAGGTCCTTGCCCCATCCCTGGAAACATTCCAGGTCAGGCTGGACGGGGCTCTGAGCACCCTGATCTAGTTGAAGATGTCCCTGCCCACGGCAGGGGGGTTGGACTAGATGGCCTTGAGAGGGCCCTTCCAACCCAAACTATTCTATGATTCTATGATTCTATGACCTGGTCTGAGCCATTTGGTAATGAGTGGGATATTATACAGAAGCTAATACTCCATGGAGCTGATGAAGCAGAGCAAGGTTAGACTTCTGGGTTCTGGTAAGTGGCTGAACTGACAGATGGCTGAACACAGGAGCAGCAAGAGTCATCTTCTCCTCCTTCTTGTCAAAGAAACCACCCTTACAGGGACAAATGGTGGCAATCCTTAGAGCATTCCTTTCTACAACATAGATTTTCAGATGGACTACAGCCTTGGATGGTATGTGGTTTTGTGGCTGAAAGAGTTGTACTGGTATTTCCAACGCTCTCTGAGCAGCTCATGTAATAAAGGAGAATATTGTAACCAAAACAGAAGGTAAATAACTCATCAGCATCTTCTCTGTTGAATCTCTGGCTGCATTAAATATCCAAGAGTTATGATCCACTTTTAAACTATCTTCTGAGGATGACCTACATCACTTGATGGAGAACAAGGGTTGCTATCACTGCAGACAAGTGGATTTTAGAAAGCCTGCATGATGGACATGCAATAAGATTAAAAATTACCTCTCTCTGATACCCTTCCCGATGCTTTTCCAGAGACCGCTTTGCATACAACCTGTGGAAATTAAATACTGTCTTCCTTCTGGCAGCAGACACGTAAGAGTTTCCCAAGGAAATTTAGGGAAAGAAAATTTTGTTCAATCTACTTCCTAAACCCAAAGAAGAATGGAAGGCTGTACTCTCAATAGACCTCAGAAAATTCACTTCTTTCACCACCAGATTCCTGTTCCCAATGCTAACTCTAACCTCTCTGTTTCCCTTCCTTTCTACACAAGATTGATTCACAGAACTTGATTTAAAGGATGTTTATTTCCATAACAAAAATGATCAGGGGTCTAGAAAACATGACCTATGAGGAAAGATTGAAAGAATTGGGTTTGTTTAGTCTAGAGAAGAAAAGACTGAGGGGGAGACATGATAACAGCCTTCAACTATGTAAAAGGTTGTTGCAGATAGGAAGGTAATAAATTGTTCTCCATGTCCACTGGGTATAAGACAAGAAATAATGGGTTTAAATTGCAGCAAGGAGGATTTAGGTCAAACATTAGACACGTTTCCTAAGAGGAAGGACAGGTGAGCACTGGAGTAAATTAGTCAAGGAGCTACAGACGCTCTGTCACTGTTGAGGCAAAGATTTGCCAGGAATGGCTCAGACCTGGCAAATCTTGCCTTGTGGTAGAGGGACAGCTGATCTCCCAAGGTCCCCTCTGCCCCTTTTCCTGCTAGTATATATTTATACCAGTCAAAGTATCTTTCTTCCATAGTAGGCAAAGAGAAAATCTTTCTTGAACACTCCCAGAGATTTTTACTGCTGGTTTTATCTATAGTGGCAGTGCATTTGAAGGCATACACGTTTATTTCTATTTAGACAATTAATTAAAGGACGATTTTTACAGACCTATCCCCTGCACATGTTTTCTCTTATGGTTCATGCTATAAAATGACACGTCTGCAGCCCGTTCAAAAGCTTTCCTCCAGATAAGAGATGTGGAACTCCCAGACACGTCGATCCTGTCCTATCTGGAAGTGATACCTGCAGACCCAGCCAGCATGAACATCATCTGACTGAGGGGCTTCCTCCACCTGGGGTCTCATAGAATCATAGGCACAACTACGCACATCGCCCCCCCATGACCTGCTCAAAATGAGAGTTTTGCGGGAAACACATGGGACTACAATGTTCACAGAGCATGTACTGATGGCTAACCTTGGCCGACAAGGTCCCCCTCCTCCTGAGGTGGGCAATTTAATCCCACACATGTGCAGGGCTTGGATTTTGAACGCCATCTCTGTTGGTACCAGTTGTGTCAAGCCATCCAGTTCACCTCCAGTGCAAAGGACAAAGGAATTGCTTTTTAAAAAATGCATCACAGCTTCCTGCCATTGCAAGCGGTCCTTTGCCATAAAAGCCATTTGCCCCCTCATCAGCACATGCAATATTCAATATACACAAACAAGGGGATGCTTCTCCACATATTCATTGGTTCAAGACAATCAGCCTCTTAGACATACAGCTAGAGGAGTAAAAAAAAAAACCTCTCTGACCAGTGAAGAAAATACAAATATAATCATTCAACGGTGAAAGAAATCTCCATCTTATGGCCTCAAGCAAACCAAGATTGCTTCGCAACCTAACAGAACATGAAAAGGTTAAAAATTATGCTACAAAGCAGAAGACACTCATTCATTTTCAGATCTTTCTTCCCATCTTTCCTCCATTTCCACTCTTTCAGAGACAGGGGCTGAGGCTACGCACAGCAAAGGAAACATTTTCTTTTGACACTAAACTTTACGGAAGCAAAATGGTTCTGGAGCCACTTGTGACTTTTTTGCGTCATCTGGAGAGCAAAATTAGCCAACCTGAGGCAATATCTTCTGCCATTTACACCTTAAGAAAGCTTTTGTGATTCAGTTTCTTCATTATTTTAAATTATTTTCAAATGGCATTAAAATTAACTTACCTGTGGAAGTCTGGGTTGCTTTCTTACTTGAGGACAACCATCACAATTTGGTCTGATTAAAATGTTTCAAATAGCTATCCCATTCACCAGAAAACACAGTTTTAGAGTGGTAAAGCCTAAAGGTATACTTGCGTCAAGTCCAGTGACAGTTTACCCTCTCTAAAAAGGAAAAAAACATCAGAAAAAGGCAAGAATATTTGGGTGAATCTTTTTTAAATGTTCTGATTTTTCATCTGAAATGGATTTTTGAAACTGTTAGCATAACTGCATTTTTAATGTATTTTATGCATGCACACATGCACATACATATGCAACCCACCAAAAATAAATGAAACATTTTATTTCAGGCCAACGAAACATTTAGTATGGTACCAAGAGATTTTTTTTTTAAGAGAACTTCTTTTATCCCTAAGTTCACGCTGTTTAAACATGCGCAGACATTAATGGCACACGTCTCACAAAAGGTGTTTTTCCTTCAGGTTTCCAGTTCAGCTTCCTATAAAAAAGCAGTGAATCCTACAGGTCTTGCTAGACTGGGATGGTCTGATAACAGGGTTTGTCTCCCTCTGCTGGTGTTGTTTTAGCTTTTAGTGTCTTGAATGGCTGGAAAATACTAATATTTTCTAAAAGATTTGAGAAATCCAGGAGATACCCCTCACTCAGTTCTCTAATTCCTAATTATTATTACTGAGACCAAGTACTGGGTGTAGGGCTGGGTGCCATTAAGTAAAATCATGTTGATACATTGATGCTGATTAGGAAGTGATTTTTCTCTACGCACACTGGTTTAAGATTCTTTTTCTGCTATTGGTTAACCCCCTTCTTGAATCAAACCTACCAGGGAGGCTAGCAGATTTATACCAGGGCATAACCTCTCCGTCGTCACCACCCAAGTCACGTAATAATCAAACAACAGCCATGCCACAGCGTGCATGTGCGCAGGTCTGCTAAAACCAGAGCCCATTGAACGAGGGCCTTAACTCAAGTTCATCTTCAAGTTTTCCCACTCTGTAACTGGCAGAGCTGAACTCTGCTCTCCGTTTATGCATGAACGGATAATGCTCTGCCCGTGGAGCCTGCAGTCCCGGCTTGGTAGCGCAAAGTAAAGACCAGAGAGGAGATGCTAATCAGTTTAGGACAGGATATTCACGATCCTGAAGTTGGACAGCTACTGCAGGTGACCCTCGTGAATGTAGGGGAACCAAGTCTCATAGCCATGAAGCACGGGCATTCAAGTTCGAGACCTGCTCCTTTGACTTTGGACTGCTAACGTTGTCAGGAATAATCCCATTAGACAGGACTACTTCCCTCCACTGATGTCAAAGTGTGACAAGTGGAGGGATGGATACCCCTCATTCTGCCGTCTAAAGCTACGAAAGGCAAATTCATCCTATATTCCTGAGACATTAATTGCACCCCATGGGCTTGTACCCTCAGATTACCGTGAAATTCTTGTCTTCCAGCTGTATTTAGCTGGTGAGTGACCTATCCCAGAGTCTCGCACATCAAGGCACAAACATTTACAGTGATCTGGCAGCACATCTAGAAGTGGGGAAGCTGATACACAATACCGTGTATACATCACATGGTAGGATTCATCTTACCTAACTCTATCTACCTGAAAGGAAAGCATCAGGTCTAAGCTAGTCATATTAGCTCCCTGAATAGTCAACAGAGATACGCGTTTCCAGAGGGCAACTTATTCCATGACTTTAAGACACCTGTCTTTGGCAAGATAAAACCAACCCTAAGAGAACGTTATCACCTACATTTTTCACTTCAAAATAAAAGATCACTGTCAGCCTTCCCACCTGGCAAACAGCAGACCAGATCTGTACTCATCATTCATCTGATGGACGAGTGAGGCTCTGGAGAAGGCAATGGAAATGCCCTGAATTACTTCAGCTGAAAAACTATAGTCATTTGCCTATGTCAGAACAACTACCAATGGTCGCCTGGCCTGATCCTACAAAAGTTTTGCATTAATTTAAATACCTTTCCCCAAGATATTTAGGGAAAACTAATCTGAGCAAAACTTTGATGGGTCAAATCTATTGCTCTCAGTGTGAAAACAGAATCCTCCTTGGAGCAGCTCCAGCTAACTCTCCTTTCTGGGAAATGAAACATTACGGTTGCACGTTAAAGAAAGCGATCACTAGGATGTTCATTTCCTGGGTATAGGAAATAGGTTTTTAGGTACAGTATTCTTGCTTAAAAGAAGTCACCTTGTAACTTGTTTCACCAGTGATTCTAAAGATGATGACCATTTAAGTCATGTGTCGGATCCTAACGTAGACTGCATTTACTTTTACATTTAAATGCACACTTGCACATAAAAGCAGCCATCAGAGTACCATTACATCAAGAATATACTATTACATCAAGATTTATTTAACTGAATCCCCCATAATTAGCTCATAACATATGATTAAGCAGTTGTTAACTGTGTAGTAAGGAAATCTACAAAGGGAATGAAATATTTAAAACAGTAATAACATACCTATCCTGCTTTGCTATTTATGCACAGTTAAACACATAAAAACAAAGGAGCAACTCTTAATTACAAGGACAATTTATTTTGCTGACCTTCTTATTGGGACACATGCCAAACCCACTGGGGGTTGGTTTGTTGGTTGATTTGGTTGATTTTGCAGCAAAAATGTTCTGGCCCATTGTTGGAGACGCTGCAGTTGTCTGCCCGGAGAAAGCAGAGCATTTCGCAGTGCTAATTTACAGCCTTCTCGACTGGTCAAGGGCAGCAGTGAAGTACACAAATTACGGTTAAAAATAGAGATGGCTTTATGGAATCTCATTCCGGTGGCTTCTAAAGGTGCGGGGCCAGGAACACATACATCTCATTCCATGCTGCCTCTAAGTCCATTTTCATCTTTTTACTTTTCCCCTTGGATCCCGAGCTCCACTTCAGTTTTGAACTTACATAGGAAGGCAGGAGGTTAAACCAAACTGCTAACTGTGTCTCTTCAAAACTGACATTTAATACAGGGTATAAATCACTGTGGGAGCCTGTTATTCCTTCAGGAATGCAATTACATAGGGTCAAATAAAACATGAAAGAACCCAACAAGTTTTAAAATGTAGTATGTTCTCAAAAGCAGGCAAGAAGGAATGCAAAGCAGTCCAAATATGCTAACATCCACATGTTGTCCTGTATGAGGGGGATTAGAAGGAAAGGTTTCTGTTCTTTAATGATTATGTTGTTAAGCATAGGTATGTATGCAGGTTCAGGGCTCTCACTGAATACCAGTCCATTCAGGGAGCTTTGGGCAGATTACTGTATTTATTTAAAGCAGGTGTCTTTTATGTATCTCATTATTTTAATTGCCACTGTAGCCCTATTTAAGATACCACGGCCATTTAGCACACAAACGGGATATGCAAAAGGGACATTCACCTTCAAGGCTCTGGGCCCAGAACGCAAGCCCCATTCACCCGGACCATGGCGAGGGATGAGGGACGTTGGACGTTGTTGGCAGAGATAGCATCGTATTGCAAAGTCATCTCGTTGATAAGCCAACATCTGCCTCAGCCGATTTAGGCCACCTCAATCTCGCTCGGTCTCATTGGTTTGCCTTTGAAGCAATGATGGAGAACAACCGGCAAAGACATAAATGAAACTTCATGAAGCCTGTTAAAATCTGAACAAAAGAGAGATTAAGCAGGTTCAGCACCTCCTATAAAATCACTCGCCGTCACCATTCACATTTCTCTGAGCACAGAAAAACCCTTCTGCTGTCGTATTTTAGCTATGTGTTTAAATAGCCCAGAAGGAAAAGTCGTACGGCTAGAGATTCTAGCAAATTTTTAAGGTCAACTTTTGCCACCCTCAATTTCACTACACTGTATTTTACACCTTGAATAGTTAAACTAAGCAGACTTTGAGGTTTCTTCATTGAAAATCTGGGATTTATTGAAGGCAACTATTTTATCTGAAAGTCAGTTTTTTCAGCCAAATGGGATTTTTTAATTCAAAATGAAAGGCTTGGTGGAAAAACAAAATTTTGAGCACCTTAATTTGAGAATCGTTGGAAGTGTTTCCTTTTCTCTTTTAAAAAAAATTACTCCTCCCCAGGAGCGACTGATGTTTAAAAAATACGTATGAGAGAGAGTACTTTCCTTTTTAAAATTCTTAAACTTTTTAACGTGCTTTAATCTTGCTTTTAAAAGTTTTGCTTTTCATATTTAAAAATAAAACTTTCAGTTGTTAACCCTCTCCCTCTCTGAGAAAGTAGTGTAAATAATACCTTACTAAATTTTTTGCAGAAAAAAAAGGAAGTCAAAAAGAAATATATTAAATAACTATTTTTTCTTTTTTCTCTTTTTTAATCAAGCAGAAGAAGTGGAAAAACCTTAACAAATTGGGAAAAAAAAAGTAGAGGTTTCCTCTAGATCTTTTAAAAATCACTTTTCTACAGCAAATTTCCTAATGGGAAAATTACAAGTGGGGATTTTTTCCTACACAACCCCCATAGCTCCAGCTAGCAGACTCACTGATTTCACCCCCACTAAGACTGCCAGAATAAAACCTTAGATTTCCCTCACTTGTTTTATAGCAACCCACTGCATTACAGTTACATGGGTCACCGGTCCTGCCAACACTTACATATATTCTCAGAATGAAGCCTGTGAATAAGCTTTAGCAGAACAAAAGCTTTGTTAAAGGTAGAGATAGCACTACTGCCTATTATAAAGATTATTAAATATTTCCCATTTGAAGAATATTGCTTTAGTGGCTTAAAGTGTTGCCCTACTCCAGCCGTACGGGTGAAATAACTCATGCTAATCATAGGCCTCAGGGTTGGTTTGTGTGGGGGGAGGATTTTTTTTAATTTTTTAATATCAGCCGGAACGACTCACCTGTTTCAGAGAAGGAGGTCTGGGGAACAAGCACCGCTCAAGGGTTTTCTCAGACAACCCCCGAGCCCTTCGGTTTGAAATGTTCTAGTGTCCTAATTCTTTGCAACAAGGGCTTAAAAATTGCTAGCAAGGGAGCCTCTGGATAAAGAATAAGACCTTTCACTTGTCACGTGAAAATGTCCCCAAATGCAACCAAATTACAAGTGTTTGTAAAACTGCTGTTTGCACTTATGTACAAATTGAATGGTGCGACTGCACGGAGCCAGGGGTCTACAGCACCACTTCCCAGGCAGGGAGAAGACTTGCGAAGAGCAACTCTAGAAGAGAAAGAGAGAGCTAAAAAAGTGGGTAGCAAAATTTGAATTTCACTTCCAATCTGAGGCTATCATCTTCCATGCTTAGAGGATTCCCCTTTTTAGCATTGTTTGGAAAAAAATTTACAGTGAGGAAAACCACATCCTCACAGAAAGCACCCACAAAAGCTGAGGACACGCTGGTTTTGTTCGTTCGGGGCCATTGCTGGCAGAGGTGCAGGGTTTGTGTGACGCTGATGACCTGAAAGCATCACGTGAGACTCCAATCCCGGTGCCTGTGACACGCTCGGAGCCTGCCACTCTGCCACACTTCCACGTGAAATTAGCTTGGAAGATGCTAATAACCTGGCAAAAGTTTAGACATCTTTCATCCTTTCTAGAAAGTCATCATTCCTTCAGCTGAGAAGGTTATCTCCTTCAGATCTACTTTCTTGAGCTGTCCTCTGCTGAAAAAACCTAAACCAACATACAAAGTTACAACAATTAGGGATAACATCCCTGCACTTCTGTGATAACTCCAGTATATTCATACTGGGTACAGACTCCTCTGCGTGTCTGCGGAAGGGTTGCCCTGGATCTCAGCCATTCTGTCTGCCAGCTCGTGACAAAGAGTCCCTCCTTTCACAACAAATCCCACCTTATCATCTGGAGAGGTCCGATAAGGATGTAGGCTTATTTCAGCCACACTTTCAAATTAACATCAGTTTGTCTTCCTTACGCAGCGTATCCTGGAAAGGTAACAGACTTTTCATATACTTGACTTGAAATATATGAAAACCCCAGATGTTAAAAGCCCTCTTTAGCAGGCAGGTGAAAGGCTTCCTTCTCTAAACGTGGAGCAAACAGAAGAATGTTATGTCCATTTTTTGTATATCTGAGCCTGTTCCAGCAAAAACGCCACGCACAAGCTTAGTGACAGCGGACATGCTGAGATGTTACCCGACTGCAGAAAACCCCGTATCTAAGGCATGCCTGCACAGTCAAGATAGAAGTCAAATGCTGCGTGTGCACAAAGTTAAAGTTCCATCTTTTTAGCTGCATTTGGTACATCCCAGAACACAGAGTACGCAGCGGTCCCTCAAGGAGAAATATAGAAGTCACTCACCCAAGTAAAACTTAAATGCTGAATGTGCTTGAGTTGGGAGGAAGCAATGTCAATCCAGCTCTGAATACTGAAAGTAGCAGCATATGGAATTGCAAATCTGGCGATAAGATTTATTATATTGAAACTGATACCTTAGAGAAAAGAAAATGCAGTGCCTTTACTTAAGGAGAAAAAAACAACTTGATCACTCATAGGCTTATAACACCAGTATCAATATTAATACATGCTTCAGAAGAAACATTGGGTAAAGGACAAAGAAAGCCGTGGCAAAACGTGACATGGGGGACAAACTTCAGTCTGGGCATAACAATGGCAGGCTTTTGTACCCAAATATTTGGTAAACCTTTGATATGTTGCCACACAAAATTACTAGTTAAACTGGAGAAGATGATAGGGATAAGACAAGTGTTGTTAGGAGGATAATAAATTGGCTACAGTGGAGATGACAGCAAGTTGTACTGACAGAACAACTGAACTGAAGGGAGGTTACTGGAGGAATTCTCAATATCAGCCGTGGGATGATTGCATTTAACACTGCCTCTACCAGTGCTGCTGCAAAATATGGAAGTATTTCTAACCAAATATGCTGAGGCACAGAGTTAAAAGATATCATCAATACCAGGAAGATCAGAATATCATACCTGAGGAAATGATATACGAACCACAAGATCACTCGGGGGCTAATACAACATGCTACTACCGTCATTGACGTTGTATAGGGCACTGGTGATTCTTCCTCAAGACTTCTCTGCTCATCCGTATTTGAGTAAGATTAATTCAAACTGGGATAAGAGTGGAAAACAGGTGAAAAGTCTGGTCAGGATACAAGAGGACTAACTAGGCAAAGGCCAGCTACAGCAGCCTAGCTTGGTGAAATCAGGTGGATCAAAGACTTGGAGGAGTCACCTCTGGGGACAACATCATGACAGTAGAGGGATGGAATAAATGAAATGTCAATGCCGGCAAGTGTGGCCAGGAATAAGGAGGGGAAGATTTCTAAGGATCATGGTAGCGGGGTTCACAAACAGGACCCCAAGAGCAGCACCAAAAGTCTGAAGCTGCACCCTGATTGGGTTAGAAACAGTTATAAAATGAGGCTGCTTGCTCTCATTTATGGGGAGCTCCGCCAGCAAAAGGGAGAGAGACTTAATCTCAAAAACCTGATAAAAACAACACTAAATATGGGTTATTCAGCAGGAGGAGGAGAGTGCTGAAAGAAGGAACACGACTTAGCAAGCACTTAGAGCTGAATATCTGTGCTTTCTGCTGATAAAGTCGTGGCTTAAACTCTATTGCCCATTTCTTAAACACCTTGAGTGAGCACGCATTTCAGAGTAACAATCAGATGCAAAAGGCACTACATGTTAGATAGGAATTCCATCCCCTAGAAAGAATCCAGCATTGAACTAGAACTGCCCCAGAGATCAGCAAATGCATGAATTACTAGGCGCTGTTATCTTAAGATTTAAAACAAGGTTCTGATTTGGAAAATCCAGGTCAGATTCAGGGTTTCAGAGTAAATCATATACCATGTGCATCGGCAGTTACTGTGTATGCCATAAACACAATGTCTAAGCTGTAGGGGCAGACCCTGAGGATCACATTCAGTTGGTGCTTGACCTGTCTTATCCCACTGGTGAAACCAGATTTTGACGAAGTATTGTGCTAGAGATGAAGTATTGTGCTAGAGAACCTCATTCCACTACACACATGCACACACGCACGCACGCATTCAGGCAGGCAGTCTCATAAACTTTAACTACACGCAGAAATTCCCATATTGCCTCTTGGATATGATCCAACACATGAAGGGGCGCACTGGCAGATGATCAGTACCCACCAGGTACAAAGCCTTCTCTTTTCTCCCTGGGTTGAGTGCTGTCATGAGCTGCCCTAATGTCTTTGCAATAAAACTCATCAAATTCCACCAAATAAAGCAACGAGCTGCAGCCTTTCTACCAACCTACATCTGCTATTTAAAGCAGGCCAAGAAAACAACCAACGATGTCAACTCTTCATTCTGTTCCTCAGATCATCAACTCTCTGAAAATAACAAAATCTGAAAGGCATATGGACCTTCTCATAAAAACAACAAACACACAAACAAACCCTCAGATGAGTTTCCCAAGTCAGCAGGATCTGTCTGCTAATTATTACCGTGCAGAGGGACCAACTATCCTGCAGCCAGAAATTACCCAAGAAGAGGGCTGAGTTCTTCCCCCCAAGCTGGGCTGTTTGGGCAGGCTGAACTCCTTCAGCTCTGGGGAAAATGTGGAGGATTTAGCTCCCCAAACCAGGGCAGCCACAAGACCTAGAAGGATAGCAGGAGACTTGCGGTGGCCGGTGAGGGCTGCTTTTACACTTACCTTCCTGCCTGTGCCTCTCACGTGTAGATAGCATGGGCTCTGCAGAGGCAGAGAACCCCTCTCTGGCTCAGGAGCCCTCGAGGAGAGGTTTTGACCTGCATGGAGAGAAATATGGATAGATGAATGGTGCCAGGTCTGGAATAATGCACGCTGGAAAAAAAAGAGGGGGAAAAGCCTGTAGGCACAGATGGTTTTGGCCCTGAAGTGCTCTCTCGCTCACCAACCCCCTCTGCTAACCTCGGAGCCTCCAAGGAAATGTGTCCACGGGGCATGGGAGAAAGGAGACAGGAACAACACAAGGCTACAGCATCCTACACAAACATGACCTTCCCTGCAGACCCGCCAGGACCTGGTCTCTCCTCTTTGCAAAGGGCAGAGGGGAATGATGGGAACCAACAGGGCAATTACCTTCAGCAGATGGGCCCCCCGTGCAGCCCCCACGTCTCAGCTCAGAACTGCTGCCAGCCCTCTCTTCCAGGGAGAGGATAGAGCTCACCTCCCCATCCAGAAAAAAAGTAGCATCTGTGGGAGAAAGACATATGTCTGGCCTCCACCGTGAACCCTGCGCCTGGCAGGAGAAAGCGATGCCGATTCCAGCCCCAGCTTTTCATTCCTGTTGTAACAGTCATAAACGCCTGCTGAAACCTAAGAAGAACAAGACTGTAATCCTAATAAAACAACATTCTGGAACCCTGAAAACTAGATGGAGGCTTCTCAGGCCAACTTTAAAATTATATTCGCTTTTCCAAAAGCTGCACTTTCTGTGTGCCGGCTGGATGGATGCTGTCGGGCTGACCCCAGGAAGCACTGCGATGTGGTATTTCAGCAGGGAAAGCTCAGAAGGCAGTCCCTGCAGCACAGCAGCCATCCTGTCCCCAGGATAGAGAGAGAATCCCCCATGCCCAGGCTCTCAAGGTCAACTCCTAAAAGCAAGCCGGGATCTTTGTCTCCAAAGCCAGCCTTCTTTTCCAGGTGCCCTGAAAGCCTGACTCAATAGAGCAGGCACAGACTGTGCTTGTTTGGATGCAAAAGCTGGTGCAAAGGCACAAGCTTTCTATGCTGAAATCTTTCCCTCCCTATTTGGTCTGTTGTGTCGAACAGTCTTAAGCCCTAAGACTTCCCTTTGTGCACCAGCCACCCCTAAAATGAAGAGCAGGAAGAAAGGGGGTTCAGCTTGCCCTCCCCTCCATCATGCAGAGGGCAGCTCTCTGGGGAGACGATTAATGGCTGTGCTCGCTAACTGGCACGTGTCTCTAGCAAGGCACCACATCAGCTAGTGCTTCTCTGTGGTCCTTAAAACGCAGAAGAGACTGACCGGCAATGAGCCTGAGGGTGGCAGATCCTCAGCGACTGTAAATTTGCATCCCTCTCCTGGCATCGGCAGAGCTGGAGCAGCACCAGCGAAGGAGCTGCTTGCTGGAACGTCTGTGTGTCGAGCTGTGCCGGCCCTTTCAGAAAGAAAACCCTTCTGTTGCCAACTCTTGCGATTTTACTGCAAATCTTCCCTGATGTTACGTGAAACGCAAGCGCCTGATGTGCCGCTCTATCCAGCACTTTCACTTTAAGAAAAAAGTCTGAGGTCCTTACGGTCTTAAAGAAAACACTTTTCAGGAGATGGCCTGAACACATGCTAGAGGCTAAAAGTAGCATTCACAGAATAAAACCACCTCATGATTTTTAAAAGACTCTTGCAATTCTGGAGGCCTGACTTGTGATCAAGGGAGCGACCGGCTATAGAGAACCCAACAACTGATTGGGAAAGTGCATTTTCTGATGACAAATATCGGTTTCTTGGTGATGGAAAGCATTTGACAGCCATCTAACCAGCTCTACAGTAATGACACTGTAGCAATGACACAGAGTCAGTCCCTGCAGGGAATAGCACATTTGAATTGCAGATGCCCACAGGGCGCTAGTAATATTTATCTGGTAAACAGCATTTTCTATCATCACATTGTCTTAGAAGCATCAATTAATTAACTCTACTAACTCGCCAGTGAAGTCAAAAGCATTTTTTCAGGCAGTGGCTGGGGAAGTTTTGAAGGTGCACAGAGGCTCCACGTCCCAACCCCAGGCCAGTGAGGCTATCAGGGTCAAGGCTGGCTTCTTAAGAGCTCAAGGGCTGGCTTCTTAAGAGCTCAGCACTTAGGCAGAGGGCGAGCTTCCCCGAGTAACCCCATTCCCACCGAGACACCACAAAAAGCAGCTCAGCGTGCCCACGTGCACCACACTGAAAATCTCATCACAACTGTCCCAGTGGAAAATGAGGGGCTAAAAAGCTGCTCCCAGGCCAGAGTGCTGGGCTCTTGAAACCGCACTCTGAAAGGCTCATCTGGGTGCTGACACTGAGGGCCTCTTTGTCCTTGGGTGAATCATTTAACACCCACATAAAACATACACAGATACACAGCTCCTCCCCATGCCACCAGCCGTTACCTACTCATTGCATTAAGATCACTCTTGACGTCCTTACTTGGCCCTGACTGTGGGTGCTGAATTCTTAGAAATCTGGCCCTGAGCTATTTTGGATTGGCCCTGCAGAGCACAGCAGGAAAGACAAACCTCAGCTCATGTGTGCACTTAGCACTGCACAAAAGGGGGCAGATCCCGACCGATTCACAGGCGCCTCAAGCGTGGAAGAAAAGAGAAAAGATCCGCCTGCATTAATGCACTGTTTCTGGTTTATTTTGAGTCTTTGCTGAGTGGAGCCTTTAATCTCTGCTGAGTGGAGCTTTTGTGAAGGGGGTCTTAAAGATTTGGAAAGAAATCAACAGACATAGGCAACATCACAGATCAAAATAATAGCATGTATTATTGCTGGCCATAAAAGAGTGAGCATTTCTGAGTGCGATACTCAGATGGAGGAGATTCAGCTATCAGTGCCTTTCACACACTACATTTTTCCCACTTTAGCCAATATAGGCATCTCCCCTGTGCTTCTTTCTCAGGATCTCTTCTGCAATGGAATATAAGCTGTATAAGTCACATTTCGCTTTCAAATCAGCTAAGTAGAACATTGCATGGTATTTCAGTCCACAGAGAAGGAAGAGAGAGTGAGCACTTTACACTTAAATAACTAAAAGCTTCTAGTGTGACACAAAGGCAAACTTCACTAACCTTTAATTTTCCCCACTTCTTAACTGCACACAGATCCAATGAAATCAAATGAGATAATCCCAGCCTGGTGCAGCCTGGAAGCAGAGGTGAAAACCTCCCAGAGCTCACGCAATCAGAATAGAGCTCAGACGTTGTCGACTTCCCCCTCAACTATTTCCAAATAAAACACTTTTGTTGCTTGGCTGCTCCTGCCAAATGAGCTAACAATAAAAGAAGGAACTTGCAAAGCTTCTATCCACAGGAAAAAAAAAAAAAAGAAAAAAAAAAAGAAAAAAAAAAAGAAAAAAAAAGAAAAAGAAGTTAAGGATCTTTAGGAAAAAACAAAAGGAAAAAAAACCCGGGAAACTGTAGGCCAGATCCTCTGGCTGGAGTAAATCAGCACAGGCCCAGCTCTGTTGCTTTACCCCAGGCAAATTGTGGGCCTGGTGCTATTCTGCATTTCTCAGGGGTAGGGGGTGGTCTCCACTGGAAGATTGCGACACTGCAGGATACTTTTCCATATTAAAAAGGCGCTTTTTAGCGTTTTGTCTATTGCCAGGTTTTGGGTTTATTGAGGACTCATTTGGCAGAGCCATCCTGGAAGAACAATACAGATGTTTTATGGAGAAATAAACTGGGACTTGGGCTGGATTCTTTCAGTGCTGGATTCCACCAAATTAGGAGGGAGGAATGGCTCTTTTAATGAAGGGTGCAATCAAAACCTGTACAAAAAGCCAATATGCCCTGGGCAAAGGGAGCAGTAGATATACTGCCCCTCTCTGCTTCAGCAGCCCAGTAAATTCTGGCCTCTTTAGCACAGCAAAAGCCTCCCTCCTCACATACCTCTTCAGCCAGGGAATCAGAGCACCACGGCTTCGTCACGGCTTCCCCTCTGTAACTTCAGCCACCTCTTGAAGGGAAGCGGTGGCCTCTCAGCAATGAAGGGTCTTTACAGATTAGATCTGCCACACCTTTGTAAGGAGCTGATCCTGCGGAGACAACAGGTCTTTGTGAGCTCTCCCTCAGCTGGGACCCACAGTCATCTTCTTCATTAGCAGCATTTTTCAGATGGCAGCTCCTGGAGCACCTAGCGATGATGCAGGACCTTCACTCATGAAGGACTGTAAGGGAAGGGTTGAAAAACTTTGACTCTCCACTCTGACACCTATGGCTAGGCAGGTTGGGCTCACTTCCCTGCAAGGAAGGCAATGCCAGATGACTGAAAAATCCAGGTTTATTGTTTATTGTCAGCTACTTCCTTCCACCCAGTCCTTCTGCTATGAATTGTGCCTAATGAAAACGTCTATCCCATCCACTTTGTTTAGTCTCCACTCTGTACACACTGAAAGAACATAGTGTGAGTACCTATTGAACCATGGCAATTGTCATCTACAGAAGAAAGTGTTTGCTCACCTCCACAGCAATGCTAAGTACTCACTGTACTTTAGGTCAGATCAAGCGAGAGGAAAGCTGTAGGCTAAAAAGCCTCCTTTATCTTTTCTTTGGCTTCTTCCTTACTTCACATCATGCAGATTTTGCTCTTTGCATCAACCATCCCTTCAGATCTTTTTGTGGAGCTCAACACTTTGGTTAGAAAAGCAAAGGAAGAAAGACTTGAGTGTTAAACTGACATGCTTTCCCCAGGGTTATTAAAAGTGGCCAGATGTGCTGGGCTATGCTATGGAAGTGTCCACAGTAGGAGGACTCCAAAAGTGAGATATTGGAACAGAATCTACGCGGGTTCCTAATCACAGTGTTGCAGGAAACTGCAAGGTACCAGCAAATAACATACAGCCTAAGCAGCTCCAAGTAGCTGATAGTTTGCAAGTCAAGGGGTTGGCTGATGGAAAGAAAAGAGTTTTCAGGAATTGCTTTGGGCCAGCACCTAGCAAGGTAGATTAGGGCGGCTCTGATCCAGCAACGCCCTTAAGCACACGCTTAACTTTAACCCTGAAAGCGCCACTGAAATCAATGGAACAATCAGCACCCTCATGTCTCACGGACATTCAAGTGGCTGCTGATTCAAGACAAGCTTGTGCGGCGCTTTGTAGGACTGAGTCACAGCAGTGAAATGAGCCCACCTTCCCAGTTGGAGGTTTCTGTTTCCAGCACCTGCTCAGGATGCTTGAGGTCAGTGCATCAGGCTACATGCAGGGACAGAAATCTCCTATTCTGAAACCATTTCTAACTTCTAATTTATTTTCCTCTCTTTTGAAGTCAACAGCCAGCTTTTCAAAAGCACCTGTGAAATTTAGCCCTGTAGGAGTGGCTGGAGACATTCCTGCTAGCTCTTCCAGAGCCTGGATTTCACTGACATCTCTCTCAGTTTCTCTTTCAGTTTGTTTTTTTAACAGTCCATGGGGTTTTTTGACCTGTCTCGGGAAATTCAGTTTAGAGGATAGATAGGTTTGTTTAAGCTGGAGTTTCCCAGCTCTGGAGTAGAAATGGCTACATTTAAGGCAAGGATGGAAGGTCCCTTTGAGCCCCATGGAAAGCTTGTTCAGGGGGTACAACAAGGGATACAACAAAGACAAGGAGTTGTTTTTGCCTAGCAGTTGAAAATAACAATACTGATATTTATCTGTTACTGCTACTCCAGACCTAAATACTTAATTTTTAGCCACCAATGGCAAGACTAACAACTGTACTCCCTGATCATTGCTAGGTTAATATATTCCATTTCCTATTTATCTGATGAACGCAGTGATAGCCAGTTATATGCTGTGCAATATGCAATTTTTGGCCAGGCCTTCCTTTGTGGTCTCTGTTTGCATTTGCATTAACCTGGGAGTATTAATCAGGTCATGTAGACACCCAGGAACATAAACCAACTAAAACACCCAAAAGATACACACCACACTCAGAATCAACACACAGAAACCACAGGATCGAGTGCAGCGTCCATTAACTGAACCAGATTAATCACATACACACGAAGGGAGTCCAAACATAAAATATCTGATTCCCACCAACCTCTAACTATGCAAACCTGAGTAAATACTAAAGCACCCTGAGGCATGACCAGCTTACTCTTCCTACCAAATATGATGTTACCCCCTTGAAAACAAGGTCCTGTCCAGGTAAGGAAATTACTAGCCATGAAAAGTCTTCTGATATGACCAGTGGTCTAAATCACACTGAAAGCTAAGTCCTTCAAGGCTCAGCACTCCCCAGGAAACAACTTCCAAAGCCCATATCCTCTAAGCCCATGTGTTACGATCCTTTCCACAAACACGCCAAGCTTGTTCTGGTAACAAGGTGTTATTATTTGTCCCCAGCTCCTGCTGGAAGGCTGTTTCAGAGCCTCCCTGCTCTGCGTAGTCAGAAACCTTCCTCTGATTCGAGTCTAGTGTACTCAGGCCGATTTGTACCCATTTAGCCTTGTGTTCTTTAACTTACATAGCTCATTTTCCTCTCTGATGTTTACCATCCTGATGTATAGACGTATAGCCATCACCCTTCTTCTCAGCTTTCATTTGTCTAGGTTAAAAACTTAGCTCTTCCATTCTTCTCTCAAAGGACAAGCTCTCCATCCTCCCAGCATCTTCACCATCCTTTTCTGTATGCAGCCCAGGTCAAACTCACACTTCAAGAACATGGGGACCAAAATTGTCCATAGGACGCCACATGAGGCTTCACCAGTTCCTGGGAAGTGGCATACCTACCTTCTCCAGGAAGAAACACCTCCTGCGATATATTGGAAGTTGTGCATACCTTTTTCAGATCCCACTCTGTGACTGAGCTACCCACACGTGTTTCTTCTCCTTTGTCATCTACAGCTGATGAGTCTCCAGTTTATAGTGGAAATTCTTATTACTCCCTAAACTCATGACTTTGCATTTTGCACTACTGGATTTCATCTCATTTCTATTACTCCAGTCTTCAAGGTCATCCAGTTCTTTCTGTATGGCACGCCTCCCAAGTTTGTGTCATCAGCAGACTTCAGCCACATGCTATGTTTTGTGCCAAGGTCATTCATGAAAATATTAAATGAGATCCGTCCTCAAGACGAATCCTTGAAGAACTCCGCTCGTATACCCAGCCAGATACTTTCCCTTTTAACGCTACTTGTTGTTGTCACTCAGTCCGTTCTTCAAGCGTCTTAACAGTACTCATTCTAATCTCCAATTTATGTGATAAACATGCAAATGGCACAACATCAAATGATTTGCTGATGTCCAGACAGGTGAGATCCATTGCATTCCTCTTGCCTGGAAAGCCCAGCTATCTAACCCAAGAAAGCTGCCAGGGTTGGCATAACTTCTCCCTGGACTCACACAAATTATTGAGGATGCCACCTCACTCTTTCTGACTGAGACTTCTCTTGACATCTACTTCCCTCAGGAGCCACAGGTCTGCCAGCTTCAACAGAGACCCTCTATGTAAGCTCCCTCTTGCCAGCTGGCCCATGGCTGCGGAGCTCATTTCCCGTAGGAGCAGAATGACCATGAACCTCAGTGCTACCAGCATGACAGGAAAATAAAACCCGAATAAAGCCTCGCCCTTACAGAGAAAGACTGTCTGAACTCTCCCAGACCAACGCTCCCAAGCAAACCACCTCATAGTGAGCCAGTTTTCATATGACAACTAAGATATGATGAAGATGGTTCCGCTTGCTGGTAGGCGAGATCTTACACCTGCCCGACCTATTGTGTAGTGCCAGGTTCCTAGGAATCGTTATGCCATTGTGCTTTAAAATTAACACTGTTAAATTAACGTTGTTAAAGCATGAAGCAAGTACCACTAATGAAAGAGGTGTTGGCTGAGTTACTGTAATTTTGCCTAATGTAATAACACCGTTACGAAGAGGCATGTGGTTTGATGCTTACGCACGTAGACGGCTTTATGTACTAGCATTTGATTATTGATAAAATCCACCGACTGCAGTACAAACTTGCGCCTGTTTTTCTCTCATCTGAAGCAGGGAGGAAAAGAAAATGACATCAATCCAAAGGGAATAAAGGTTATGTTACTTTCCTTTGATAACACTGGGAAATAAGCAGCTTGCCATTCAGGATTCATTGGTATTCGCTGTAATAAACACACTTCCTGATGTATGTATGTGATTATAACGAGCACTGTACAAAAATGACACTGTAATTTAGGAATAAGACAAACACAAGGGATGTAGTTCAAAGCTCCGCAGCACTCGCTGGATTTTTGTTTGGTTTTCTGTTTTGTTTTTAGCTGACTCTCCATGCCCACAAAAGCAAGGATAGCCTCAAGGGTTGCCCCAGCTGAAAAGCATCTGCAGTGATCCCCGCTGACCTTTCTTTCTGATAGCACCCCGCCTGCCTTTTAACGGAGGCCTGAACCGAGTCAGAGGTGAAACAGATAAATGACTGAAGATCCAAATGTTTTCTCAACAGGCAAGTTCCCACATGCTCAATTTTCTTTTCCTCCATGAAGAACAAGAGGGGAAAAAATTGCAAATGATTAGCTAATGAACATCTGTTTTGCTTTATTTGTGCTTCCTTGCAGCCAGGGGTTGCATTTACTAATTTTTATTTCCTACTAAAAACAAAAAAGGAGCATTTTTTTTCCAAAGCCTGTAGAGGAGTAGGCTCCTCACAAGTGTGGCCGTTCTTTCCACCACTGTGATTACCTGGCCCACATGCCACGTCCTGTGTGGTTACCTTCTGTCCTGAACTTTTCATGTGGTTTGACATGTCTTTAATTTAGACAATCAGACCACGTCTAACCTGAAACAAAAACACTCTTTGGAGATCCTGAGCCCTTTTTGAATTCTGCAGATGTCAACCCAGCGGGATGCGATGTCAAACTGTTAATTATATGTGTAAACAGGGACGATGGTAATTACATCCTAAACACAAATATTATCTGATATAAATATAGACTGATTGTTCTCTTGCACTACTGGCTGCTAAAAATAGCTGATTTAAGGCCCAGCTCTGCACTGACTTCAGATTTGGGCAACGCCATTGATTCACGTTGACTTGTGCGTGCTCACTTCAGCTCCCGAATTCATCTCTCTACTTGTTTATTTTCAGGGGTTTTCACAGAACTGAATATTTGACCTTGCACGGGAATAATCAGAGATGGTATTTATGAACAAGCACCTCAGAAGAAAAGAATGATTTGGAGATCTGCTCTCCCTCCCCCTCATAGAAATCCAGTTTCCCAAGAGGGCTTAAGCACTCACCTGAACTGCCCCAGCCCTTTCAGAGCATTTCAAGCAGGTTCCCAAAATCTTTTGCCGCTTTGGGGAATTACAGCCTTTCTTTGCATGGTCAATTCATTTCAGAGGCAACTATGGCTCCTTCATTGTTTACTGTTGCCCAGCATTGAACCAGGGGTTAAGGAAATAAATTGCTAGCCATAAACCCTTTAAAACCATGTTTTAGTTTCTGCCTCCCACTCCCACAGATTTACCCTCCATTTACTTTGCCAATGCGTTGCTCACTCCGGTCTGTCTTCACTGCAGTCACAAAGGCCCCCAACCCTTGATGGTACATTTTTATTCAACAGACTAAACTCCAAAATTATTGAAATGGTCGTTTATGGCAAATCTTGGAGCCAGATCCAGCGCAAAGTTGCAGCAGTGTAAATCTGGAGGGACACTCATGTGACACTTGTAACTGATATCATACTCTGCCCCATTTTATCACCCCCATCTTTCTTTATCGTCAGACTGTCCAACCAACTTGCTCTCTAGAGAAGGATCATAAACCCACAGGTAATTGCAGGATGGCCACACAGACAGTAAAAAGAAAAAGCCTGCAGATGGGTAGTTCAAAGAGAGATTTCTCAGAAAACCAAACCACTGAAAGGAGCCAAGCTGTGTCTCATTTGCAGATGTACTGAGCATCTATAAGTTTATTTAAAATCAGCAATAGCTGCAATATGCAACGCCTATCAAAATCAGACATTTACCCACAACTGTGGCTTTTGAAAGACGTGATTTACTTCAGAACTGAAGAATAAATAACAGGGCTTTTAGATAGACTAATAAATGTATGGTCCAGATACTTTTCCAGTAGCATATTTATTGTCCAAGGCCTCCAGTCAGCAGCACGCTTAATTTTAAGCACATGCTTAAGTGCTTTACTGAACAAAGCCGAAATGTGGACCTACCAGGCAGCTCAAGAAAAGTACTTTCACATTAGTCATCCTTCATGAGCAATGATAGCAACCGAGCTTTTTACCATTATATGCACAATCCAAGCTTAGAAGCAGCTTTTCTCTTTGCAGCTGTCATCTAGCAGAGAAGACAGCAACCTTGGAGAGCAAGAAGGGCCTTCCTTGCTTCTTAGGCTGCCCCATACGACCACTAGATGATCCAGCATGGAGTCCTGGAAAGGCTTCATCCAGTGTTGGAGGGGACAAGTGGGGCTGGTGCGCAGCTTTCAGAGCAGATGGTGGTACTTGACGTACAGAAAGGTAAAGGAGGCAGGATTAGGCAAAGCTACAACCACCCCCCTGTTACGCCAAATAATTTTATGCACCTGACAGTGTTAATACACATCTGACAAGGTTAGAGGCTCACCAAAGTCTGAATATTGCTTAGCATCCCACCTACCCCAGCTATTTAGTTTGGGAGACAAGGAAAAGATCCGGGGTGACCACATACATTACAGATGTGTAAAATCCTCCTTGCTTAGTGAATGCCCTGAGTTAATATCCTACTCCAAGGATTGTGTCCGGAAAAGGGACTGTTGGCACCTCTGCAATCTTTAAAAGAGAAAGGAAAAGTAATAACCATATATTGTTGCGTGGTGGTATGTAAGGTGTGTGGTATCAAGTGAAACCTGTGTCAGTCAGAAGACTGCGGGGCTTATTTTGATGTGAGTGACAATTTCAGAGAAATAAAATGTTGACAGCAGATACCGATTTCCTGCAAGATTCAGCAATTGTGATTAGTCGCAGCTCCTCAGATAGGACATGAGGCAGGTAGGAGTATTCATTTGCTGAGGACAAGAGTTTGCACAACGGCGGGCGACTACTGGCACGAGCAGTCCCACAGACTTGTCATTAGCCTGACCTTGCTGGGGTCACTTACGCCAGAAATGGCTTGACCTGATGTGTCTGGAGATCCCCAGCCTGACCCTCAGAGTCTGTAAGCTGCCCCTCTTCACTGAGGTGCGCACCTAGGAGAAAGAGGAGCTATGCGAGCTCTGGGCCTCATGAAGCTTGGGTCCCTTTAGATTTATGCTTTGTGGGTGACTGACTGTTTAACTGAATTGTGCTTGCAATGTGAGCTTCCCCTGCATAAGACGCCAGAGAATCCTCATGGGAGGGAGAGGGGTGCTCCAGCTGAAAGAAAATCATCATCCACTGTGCATCATGCTGAACACTAGAAGATCCACATAAAATTATCTCTTTAATTGAAGGGTGGATTCTCTGGTACTCACATTACACCGTGTTCTAACCTCTTCCTGCTTTCCTGCTCCCTTCCATCTTCTGATGTCTAATAAGGGTTGAGCTTAGCTTTCCCTGCGCTAGGAGGAGTAATTAGGTCTCTCTCCAACGCCTGGCCATATATTTGCATAAAGCGTGTTAAAACTGAGTATTTTTGAGACTCTCTCAGATTTGGGTGGAATTGGCCTGCAGGGAGAGAGTGATGGGGGCAAAAAGCAGGGACAGGGACCCACACACCCAAGCAGTCACACAGAGCATGACTGCATAAATCTTTCTTTCCTCTTAGGAAATCAGGCTAAAAACAATGACCAAAAATGCAGGTGTAACACTCGTCACATTGCAGACTCTTGCTCATTTAACACAAGACTCTGTGACATATCTGACATGGTGGTGCTTGGAGGACTTGGCTGCGACAAAGTTCACGCCAGGCTCCATTCGTATGCACCGAGAAAACAGTTCTTATGTTCACAAATTTTTAGTCTAAATAAACTAGACAGGCAGAAAGTTGATGGCATTTTCATTTCAGAACAGGTAAGGGTTCAGATCCACACAGATGTTCATACACTTCATTCCTATTTATTTCAACAGGAATCAAGCTACAAAGTATTCTTTGCAGATCTGGGCTTGAGGAACTTGTCCAGTGTTGTTCTGTAAATCTGAGAGAACCCAGGTCTTGCACGTGTCGGTTCAGAGCCTTAACTGCAAAAGCAGATCTTTTTTCCGAGCAAGTCATGTCCAGCATACCAGAACTGCAGAAATCCTATGAACACTCGAGTGCTAGTGTGGACTCCTGCAGAGCAAATCTGAGCCTTCTGACCATTTTCTCTGTTAACTTTTAGAGACCCCGCAGGAGCAGTCTGCAAGTCCCAAAAGAGCCACCACTTACAAAGCACTGTTCTCTATGCTCCAGAGCCCATTTACAGCTGCCTCTGGTCTGCCCCGGTGTTGAAAGCTGCACAAGACATGCAGGCTGCTCGACGTGCCTGGCAGGCACCGGGCCCAAAAACTTCTGCCTGAAGTGATTTTGGAGCCTTCCTCCCAGAGGTGAGCGGCACTCACAGGAAAGAAATTCCCCAGGACCGGTGACATGTGTAACTATGGGATGGGGAAGTCAGGCCTTTCCCATCTAATGGGGAGCTCCAAAACAAGAGGCTTGCACGCTGTCCTGGTCCTCCCTTTCTTTGCGGTGCTAAGCCAAAGGGTTTGTAGTCCCCTATAGCTGCCATAAGAGGCAAGGAGAAAGCTGGTAGTTTTAGTAGCCATTTAAAATGTCATCCACCAACGCCTGCATCCAGTTTAAATCCATGCAGAACAAGGACAGCCCAAACAGAGGCATATGCACAGGTTTAATAAGGTGATTGACTAGACAAATGCAGAGGAGGTGGAATTATTATGAAAGGCAACAGGAGCCCTGGTTTTTCATTTGTTGTGTAGTTGGAGCTCCTCTCCCTCCTCCCCAGCGTGCACAGACCAGGACTCCACCGCACTGGTGCTGTGAAACACAGGACTGAAAACCAGTTATTTCCCTCAAAAACTCACAGCCTAAGTAGCTTCTCTCTAGCGGAGAACAAACACTACAGTCCATAAAAGCCTCTATTTTCCTCAGCTGTACTGAGGAAACCCTGAGCCCGTCTGGTTTTCCAGGTCCCTTTTCTGCATTGCCCACACACCCCCGAAGCGCACGGAAAAAAGGGCTGAGACTCAGAAAGCTTTACAGACATCACTTCACAGCCTCAAGGGGATGGGTTCTGTCCCTGGGGAGCCAACGAAACCCAAGGGCACAGGGGGTTTCCAAGGCAAAGTAAGTAAAAATCTTCCTGCTGGTTCTGACGGCTTGTGGATCAGAGCCTTACAGCCCTACCCCGCGCCTCAGCTCCCAGGCGGCAGGGCCAAGGAGCGATCCCAGAACTCCCAGCCCCCATTAATGCCTGTGAAACTTAAAGATTTGCAGAGTTTACTTGCAAAGCCTTTTAGAAGCAGAGACGAGTAAACAAGAGTGAAAAGTTAAACAAAGGAAATACATTTATGCTTGTACTGTTTTCAAGTTTATGCAAACAATCCATTTCTAAAGCTGTCACTGACACTCCTGGCACGTTCTCATTCCCCAGCTCAGAGTCATGTTGGAAACTGAAATCACAAGCATTTCTGAGATGCTTTGGGCAAAATACCTCCCTCAGCTCCACCAGCTGAAACTCAGTGAAGTCCACTGCAGCCACGGAGCCACGGCAACATCCTTGTGTACTGATTGATGCTGGAAGAAGAGGGAGACAAGTCTGAACTCCTCCGGCCACAGTGGCTGTGGAAGAAATTGGTATAGACTTAGCCAAATGAGTTATGAAGATCAGTTGAAGAAATAACAGCAGGAAATCATCAAGCGGAGCTGGAATTAGAAAATATTACTTTCTAGCTGGTCAGGCAGTTAAGTGGATCTGCCATAAATGTAACCTTTTGCTCATGACTTGACTCAGGGGAAGGAGACACGGACAGCCTGCTCTCCACCAGCACAGCTCACCAAGCTCCACGTAGGAAGGGAAGGGCACTCTGCTAGACCCAAGCGCTACCGTGAGAGCCAGCGCGGTGTGCTCATTTCTCTGGTAGCTGCTCAGGGACATTTTCCTGCTCACATTAATTCACTTCTGGATGTTGGATTCTGCGAACTGCACGGCATCCAGTACAGGGGGGGTACGGAGGGACGGGGTTCCCATTTGGAAAGATAGGGTCGTCCCCCCAGCAACCCTGAGTGCCGCAGAGGAGCTTCGCTTCTGCCTTTTAACGGCAGGATTGGCGGGGAGCGGGGCCGGGGGAGCAGCCAGGGCCTGACTCCTCCCCAGCCTCCCCACGCAGCCTTACGCAGTAAAGGGGAAGCAGTCCCTCCGCCAGTTTTCACAGCAAAAATAAAGGGTCACTTTCTGCGCTGGCTTCCAGGGTTAGAGTCCGCTGAGGTCAGCAAAGCCACAGTTTCCCAAACTATGTCTCAAAAAGCGGCAGGGGTTTATTTCAAAGTGAAAGCGTGCACATTTATGACAGGCAGCACAAGCTCTGCTTCAGCTAGAAGACAGCACAGTTGCCATTCAGGCACCTCCTCACCCTTTTTCCTCCCCTCCATTCAGCTGCACGAGACAGCACGTTTAACAGCTGATCCGTCTGGAGGAGAGCCTACAAAGTTAATTTCTAGCTTTGAGATGGTTACTGGTAATTGTAGGTAATTTCAAATATAATTGCAATCGAGTTGAAAAAGCTCTGTTTGCAATGTTTATGCTCATCACTCTAATTTAAGACCTAGAATGCTGGATACGCTGCTCTTCAATACACACCCATTTTTCATCTTCCTGATTTTACCACTAGTGATCATAAAAACAGCCCCAGCAAACCACAGTCTGCAATGCAAGACAAATGTTTGAGAAGTTGCATATAAAGTTTCAAGCAAAGCTGCTTGAAGGTTAACGACGGAACATGTTAATGATTATCAAATAGACAAGGAAAGCCGCAAAGCGCTTCGAACACAGAAATGCAAGAGCCCCTCAAAATAAATGGTGGCTAACCTTGTTTAGAATAATACTTCTCTTCAAAGAAATGGAACTGTTGCATGTCGCAAATATGTCCACATGTCGTTTTAATACAGGAATAATTACCCATGGCATGTTTGTTAGTGGAAAAAGCAAAGGTCTCCTATTACTTACACATAATAAAACCTGCATTGTTTACCATGAATGAGTTATATGAGACTGGTAATAAATAAGTGTTGTAACAAACTTTGGTGCCCAGGCCTACAAACTGTTCTTAATATCTGCAGTTTGGTAGCACCTAGAGGCCCCCGGTAAGATCTGCGATGCTGAGCCTGCTGCAGAGTCAGAAATTGCCCCTGTTCTGAAATACATAAAAGACGGTATAGGTAGAGTAAAAAGATTCAAACCCCTGAGCAGGGTGACTCAAAACACGCAAGTATTTCCAGAAAGCACATCAGAGAGGGACACACTGCAGGTGGCCCTCCTGCTCCCTCCATGATGTGCCCTGTATGTGCAGCCATGTGGGTGGAAAGCAGGCAGGGGACAGAGCAAAACCGAAGGTTGCGCTTTCGGCACTGGATAGATATTACCAATGAGACTGCAACAGGCAAAGCTGCTCGTATGTGCAACTGCTCGCAGACTGGGGACTCTAACATGACCATTTTAAAAGCTAGGCTACACCCTTGGAGTTAAAATCAACAGCTGTGTGCTGGCTTACATACACTTAAAATATCTGATTTTTAAAAAATACGTTTGGCTTTCTATAGTTGACAGAGCTGTAGTTTTAAGCTCTTTAGTGGCTAAAGTCGTATCTGCCAAATCTGTGCATGTATCAGAGTATCTCTATCCATATCTCTATCCGTAGCTAATCTCTCTGAACATGTGCCTGCTTGAAAGAAAAAACAAACCAAAAACCTTAGCTTGCTATATTCTTGACTCAACAAACCAAGACAGTTAAAGGAACTATTTAAAGCTGGAACTACTCAGGAAATGATTTGTTTTCCTATGAAAAATTTAGAGGAAAATGAAAAAAAAAACCCTTTTCCTCAACGTTTTCCTACTTTTTGTTTTAAAATGAAAAAGTGTCTTTTCTTAAACTGTTTTTGTTGGGTTTTGGCAGCCATTGAACCATTTGAAAACTGTTGCAACAGAAAATTATCCGGCCAGCTCTACTGAGAGCATCAATTCTGCGAAGATTTGAGTACTTGCTTATTTTAATGCAACCCACAAAGGTAAGCCTCTTTGCAGAACTAGGTCTGAAATGCTGTACTTAAAAAAACTATATGTAACATATCTGAAGCAAACTTTAAAACCTTGCTTTAGTAACGAAATGGACTTATTTTAACTTCTCAGTAAGTTGCTTTATATAGAGAAGGATGCAGCTGTGGGATTACTGGTAGACACTACACACAATTTGTAGCTGTGCACCACTTGACCCAAGACAGACGTCGCTCCAGGCAGCGTTAGCTACTCCTTCCTTCACCCCAAGAAATGCAGGCCCATTTTCCTACTTATTTCTGTTTCTTCACTTGAAGAATAAGGAGTTTAGGACAATTTAAGAGCGTCGCCTTAGGCTCTAGTAAGGTCCCAGTTATTCCTTGTTAGGTGGAAGGGTTTACTAAAGATGAGGAGCTTTAAGGAAAAACAAATGAACAAACCAAAAGAGAAAAATCCAAGCAAATGAGTTTCACGGCAACTTTGCAAGTCAGCAAGGCTCCTCCAGACTTATGAAGGAGAAAGCCCAAACGCTTGCTCCAAAATAACGCCCCGATTTCACAGGCATCAAACCCATCCCAGAAGAGCTCTGCCCTTCCCCAGCCACTCAGCTTGACATGTTAGACCCACAACCCCACCCAATCATCTCTGGTAAATGTGGAAAAAGGAAAAGCTGAATGATTTACACTCAGGGGTAATGTTGGTGGCCACCAGGACTCCAGATTCATCAGCAGAAAGTCCCTCACCACTTCACTGCCACTGAACACCAGTTCCTGCTCTACAGGAGTCAGGGGCCAGCAGGCAGCAACCATGCAACAGGACTGAAGCCTCCAGCTCCTGACGACTATTTCCACTCTGTTCTTTCAGGCTTGCAAAGTTTTTGCTGTGCTATCTGTGACTATAACATCATATAAGGCTTTACTGAGGAGGCAAAATAATAGGGGGGCCTCAGAAACATGGTAATCAAAGGCAGCTGCATGCAAGACATTACACTCTAGCTCTAAGAATAACCATTAATTGTTTGCATGGGTCAAAAAAATTAGCTCCCATGAAAAATGAGTATCAATTGAAGCCTAATGAGAGGCTGGTTAAACATAGCAGAGAAATAACAGTAAGGGAGAAAAATTCAGGACCCTGATTCTGAGTGCCTGGAGTAACCAAAACTGATGGTGAAACTGAGACAATGAAGTCTGATCCGAAGGAGCTTGACTGGTTATGTTTATTAGTTCAGTTCATGGGTCACCTTCATGTTATTTAAGGGTGTCTGGAAAAGCCTGCAGTGTTATTCAAGTTGAAAGGGCACAAGGACCACTGAGGTAAATCAGAGTCTTTCCCTGGGAGGACTCTGGAACAGGTTAGCAAGAAATAATATGAAAAAGGGATTTTTCTTGCCCATATTGTGCATACTGAATGCCCCAGAAATATCCCTCTGAGAACACAGAGAGCAGTGCTTTGAACGGACTGTCTTCACCTCACCGATTTGTTTTCCCCCTTTATAGTACATGCTGTCTTCCCATCCAGGCTGAAGGCACTTCTGCATAGCCTGTGATGCAAAGAATAATCTCAATCCATCCACAGGGGTCTAAGTAAAACAGAGAAAAAACAGCTAGAGCTAACCCACCACCTCGGCTCACATCTTTGCCCAGGCTGGTATTGTGTTTAGCCCACAGTGATAAACTTGGTTGCAAAATTGTCAAGACAAATTTGAAGCTCCCAGCCCGCCAAGCGCTCCTAAGTACAAAAGAAAGGCAGAAGGGATTAAAGTCAGAAGGATAAAATGAACCTACTGTAAGGGGTACGGCTCTTCCCCTTCTAAGCTACAACAGCACACCAAAATGCAGGGCGAAAGTATCCTACCCCAGAAACTGCTGCTACTTCTGCCAAAGGCTGGTGCCCCAGCAAATGTAAGACTGCACTCCTTGTTCTCTGGGTAGCAATTAGACCTGAAGGATGGTCTCATGTTATGCCCTTTAGCATCCCAGCATGGTCGAGACAGCAGCAGCTCAGACGTCCCAATGTGTCTTGCTAAGCAGTATCTTGCTTTGGTCTGAGGGGGCTGACGGCACCACAATACCACGAGATGGAAAACAGTCTCCTCTGCATGTGTGCGTAAGTTAGTATCTGTTAGCCATATGCCTGGGAGGAAGATGGCAGAGGACAATCTGATATCATGCACCGTTTCAGTGAGATGTTACTCTTCCTCGACGGAGAAGTATGAAACCAGCCAGGGAACTTGTTCTTCTCATGAAACCTCCCCATTTGAGTTCTGCCATTTGGTCTGTAAAAGAGGGAATGGGTAATGGATGGGTAATCCCCAAGGAGCACCAGCCAAGTTCCCAGACTTATTTTTCAAATACTTTGCATTTCACTGTGCAAGTTGGAATACCAGAAAAACGACCTTTCTTGGTAGCTGTTCTTCTATTCCTGGAACTTGGCAAAGAGACACTCAGTGATGCTAGAGATGCTCTAGTGTTCCACAGGCTAACAGGCAACGCAAAATACTTGGAAAAAATGCAGCAAATGCAGGGCCAAGGAAAAATATTTCTGGCGACGAAAATCAACCCTAACCTTTGTGAAATGCATGTCAACAACAGTATTGTTTATTATTACCAACTATAGTCCTGCTGATACTTTTGAGCTAATAACTGTTTCTGATACATATTTCATCTGTGTTGTTCTGCATCACAAACCTCCATCCTTTTGCCTACTGCTCCAGGGAGGAAACTTAACTCTAGTATTTAACAATTAATCCATTGTATTTAAGATCCTCTATTCATCTTGAATCACTTGGAAAAAAATGTAACCTTAATCTCAATACCTTGCACTGAGATTTTGCTGTTTATTGAAATATTCCAGTGTATTGCATAAATACACTTGAATTATAGATTTGATTTTAGCTGATCCCTGTATCTATTAATCCAGATATTTGTATTTGCTGTGTGCTTTGAGTCACCTGATGTAGAATCATAGAATCATTTAGGTTGGAAAAGGCCCTTAAGATCATCAAGTCCAACCACTTCTCCCAGTCTTCCTCTTCTTCTTCCTCCTGTTCCTTCTTTTCCTACTTTTTCCCCTTTTCCTCCTCCTCTTCCACTTTTTCTTCTAGCTCTTATTTCTTCTATTCTTTTGCTAAACATTTCCTCCTGATTTTGTTCATCTTCGTTCTTTTTCTTATCTTTCACCTTCCCGTGTTCTTCTCCCTGTTCCTCTTTTCCCATCTCCTCATCCAGTTCCTCCTCCTTTTCTTCAAACTCCTCCTCCTACTCTTCCTCCTCCTCTTGCCTCCTGTTGCCTTCTTACACTACTCCTGCTGTTGCCTCCTGTTGCCTTCTCCTACTCCTCCTGACTGTCTCTGATTCAGTGACTGAAGCTGTAGAAATAGAAGGCTCTTTCCAAACCTCCTACAATTTGATTCTTTCTCTGAAGTCGCATTAGTATCCCTATTGGTAAGCATTTCTTTTCTGGGCACTGTCTTCTAAGAATTCATTCATTTGAAAGACTGAGAAGCAAAAAGGGATGCAATTCCTGGCTAATGAAATTAAAGACCTTTGTTTGAACATAAGCTTTCTGTCCTGAGGAACCATATTTAAAATGACATTTTAAAAAATCTGCATTTAGGCTTCAAAATCAAGCACTGCCAATTAAGGAAAGCAGATATCTCACTACCGCTCTCTTGTGCTTACGTCTCATGATGGGGTCCTTAATTACAGCATCATTTCAGACCATTTTTACATATCTTTTTCACACACAGTGAACAGTGCTGAATGAATGAGCAGCTATTCAATATTTTGCTCCCCCCTCACTATGCACTATGTCTCTCTATGCCTTCTTTTGCAACCCAAACCCTGCTCCAAAGGCAGGATTAATAATTTCTCTCTAGGTTTTTCTAAAGAGCATTTCAATGTAATATATGAGTGCTTGCCCAATATTAATCAATTACTGTTCACTCTGCAAAATGGGAAAGTGGTACACTTCCCATTTTATAGGCAAGGAGCTGAGGCACAGAAAGGAGGTCAAAAGTGCCCATTAATTTTCAGAGTCCAATTCGATATGCCTCGGACATGATTATTCACGGTACTTAGCATTATATACTACTTTATGCATTCAACATACTGCTCTTGTTGAATAAAGTGGCTGCCGGTGGTCCTTTGTGCTTCTGCATATCAAATTTGTTGGATCATAAGTCAGGGACGCAGAAGGTGAGCAGCATACGAACAGTGACCCCCAGGAAACGTCCCGTTAAGGGATGGCCCCACCTAGGAACACAGAAGCCCCATTTTCCCCGGCAGCATTACAACACCGTAATTTTGGGACCATCCAGTCCGTCATTCATCACACAATTCCCAGCTGCTGCACCAGCAGAGAAAGGAATCTCGCAGACAATAACCACATTACTAGGAGAACGGGAATTGTTCACACAGACATTTCTCCCATTTACAAAACAAGGCAGTGGTCCAACAGCAAAATAGCTTGTGGAGATACAACGAAAGGTCTCCATCCCATTGCAGATGTACAGGGGGGTTGCATCAAGGGCAGCTTTATGCTGGTATTTCCTTCACAGTCTGGAGAGTTGATACAAGGAAAGTTTTGGGTTGGCCCTTCAGATCTGCAGTAAAATGTGCTCAATTGTCCTGAGGGGATGGGTTTGTGTGTAGTTTATGAGGCTGTTAAGGGAGACACAGTGCTGAGGCCGTTGAGCAACTGTGTACCTGGGCTTGTGCCAGTGCCTATTGAGGAAAAGCCACGTGTGAGATGATATATGTCTAGCTGAGTCTTAAAAACTTCCAGGGATGAAGATTTCCCTCCTTTCCCCCTCCGCTAGCAGCCTGTTCCAGTGCTGCGCTCCCCTCCCAGGAAAAAAGTTTTCCCTGATGTCCAACGTGAACCTCCCACACGGCAACCTGTGGCCACTGCCCCTTATTGTATCACCTGTCACTACCAAGAAGAGTTTGACCCCATCACCTTCGTAGCTGCCCTTCAAACAGTTGTATCGAATCTCCTCCTACTGCCCTCTTTGCTTGGCCTCAACCCCGAAAGAAGCCAGGACTTTCTGTACCTTCTCTAGGGCCCAGATACACTCTTGGCCCAGAACAGAAGGCCCTGCTTCTTTCAGGGTTAAGGCCAAGCACCATCCCAGAGCTCCCATCTGAGCTGCAAGCTGAAGTTTCCCTTCCATGTAGGCAGCTGGGGAGGGTTATTGACCTCTTTGATATGGGCTGGGGACACAGCCAGAGTCGGCATCAACAGAGGAAAATTCACATCAGTGTTTTCTTTGAGAGCAGAAAAGGCAAACATAGTCTCTGATGTGTAACTTAAGCGCACTTCGGTGCTGTAAGGTCTTTCAGGCTCTAGCACACAAGGCAGAGCGATGGAGGCACACAGAGTGGGTTCCCAAGACCACGAGCAGGCAGAGACACCAACCTCACCATCCTGTTAACCACTGAAAAACTAAAAAGGACCAAAAAAGCTGCTTTCTCCAGGTACAGTTACATTCTGGGAAACATAACAAGAGGCGTCCAGGCAGGGAGGGAGTTTAGACCAGGTACAATAAGAGAAAAGGCTGAACCGGCTGTGGCAGTTAACCTCTGACAGACAGTCTGTAATATACCTGACACAGAAAACAAACCAGGTGGTGCCACTGCTCGGAAAATACAGACGCGCAGCAGGGGGGGGGGACTGGGAGTGGAGGAGGGGGAGAGAGGGAAAACATGAGCAGGGGAAAACGGAGAGGGCAGGAGTCGTTAACCCCTGATAGCAAGTATAAAGTATTTTACTCCCCATCTCATTCATTAGACCGCGTCAACTCCAGAAGGACTACATCCATTCCCGCACATAAATCTAGCAAGTTTCTCTTTTAAAAAGGCCAGACACTGTCTTTTGCCATGGCAATCCAGCTGTCTGGCCGGCTGCCTGCCCTGCAAACAGGACCACGAAAGCTCAGCTTTCTGTGATGAGGGCAGCACTCTCCCAGGGGCTCCCTGAGCCCTCTATTCCGCACTGCCACTCGCCCGCTGCCTCCCTGCAGCCCAGGGAAGCGGGACGTCCCCAGGGGACAGCGGGGTCCTGTCCCTCCGGTTGGCAATGCCAGCCCACAGGCAGGAGCAGCTCTCATCCCCACCCAGCAGAGATCTCAGGGAGGCAAAGGCTTTCAGCAAGCTCCGCAGCGTAAGCAAAGCACTAATTCAGAGAAGCTCACAAGCAGCACCTTTTGGATGACGAATTTCATCGATCGTCCAGCATCAGGGCTCCAGCGTGGTCCTCTCAGGCATCTGACCACAGGAGATATGGTGCAGGACGAAACGGAGCTCTGATCCTCTCTGCAGAGCCGCATCCTTAACAACCCTAAGGAACAAATCTCATATATAACCCACGCTTAAATCAGGGTACAATGTTGAGAAAAAGGAATTATGCTGAATAGCTTGCATCTGCTGCTGGTTTGGAGCTTATCTCTGGGCTTCCAGCTTGAGGGGCTCATAACCACAGACACGGAGGGCCCCCAGCCTGTCCCGTTTTTAAAGGTTGCTCAAATCAGCAACCGCCCGAGCAAAGCTTTGGGAAATGTAGGGAAAAGTTCTGTCCTCGAAATCTAACCTGAATTTAGATTACAAAGCTAACGATTCCAATAAAAGAACAAGGGCACAAAATCGAGCTATTATTTTTAACACATCTGTCTATGGTTAAACAACATTATTTTTCTTTGTGAGAACTTAGTAACATCAGGAAAGTTGGATAGCCTTCCTCGAGCTGAGGTATTACAGGGCATCTTGTATACCTTGGCATTGTGTGGCTTTCCAGGACATCATTTTAACACTTCACAAATCAGTCTTTATGGGCATTCTTCTATCATAAATCCATCGCAAAGCAAACACAAAAATTACAAGTTACATGTAGCCAGGTAAACTGCACAGAAGATTACCAGCGAGCAGAGCATTTTTTGAATGTATGAACCATAAAGCATTTGTGGTGTTTTATGATGGCAACATTTCTTTTAGGGCCTGATCCAGTCCTCTTTGAAGTCAAACAGAGTCTTTCCATTGACATCAGAGGGTGTGGGATTTGTCTCACGGCAACTTATACCAATGAGAACAATATTTTGCTCTGAAGTCATTACTTTCTGCCATGGATGTTTTGAAAACAGCTCGTCACCTGACAATACACCCTGAAGGTACTGACAGTCCATATGTTTTCATTATTTAAAAATGAGACTTGGTAACGGGCTCAGCTGTTTAGGGAAGGTAATATTTTTCTTAAGTACGCCTACTATAAAGTAAATTAGCAAAATCTTCTTCAAGCTGTAACTAAAACATAAGGGCACAGCTGCCCTGGAGGAGTACAAGGGCTCCCAATGTAAACTCCACTGATATCATCACCATCAGAAGGTCATAAAATTGATTGATTATAAATACAGTCCTCATTTGTTTACAGCTTGCATTTTTGGGTCCTGGGTAATTAGCACATTAGCAATCTCTCAAAGTGAGCGCTTACAGGTGCCGCTCCGAGATAGCCAAAGTGGAAAACTGCACAAGAGGGGCTTAATTTTCCTTAAACAATTGCAGGATGGATGCATTAGGATGGAGGGGAGAAATGTCAGTTATGTAAGCGTTTAGCTACTTGATCACACCTACCCAGGAGCCAAGGGCGTAAGAGGGCACTAAAATGACCTGTTAATTTCCTTCAACGGTAAGGTAGCGCCCCAAAAATGAGAGACATGGCAGCAACGTGAGGGAAATATCCTCTTTGTGAAGCCTGCGGCTGCGCAAGTCTTTTAAGATTCTTTTCCCTGCGCACAAGCCAACAAAGGAAGATAAAGATCACCTTATTTGTGGTAACTGGTACTTAGTTCCTTTTAGTTATACTTAAAATAAACTCCCTTTTAGTTCTCCAAAGGTTTCAGCCTTCAGACACACCACTACCGAGCTGTAAGCCAGCCACCTTCCTCTCAGCCCGTCTTGGCTCCAAGTTCACGACTACTCTGTGCGCGCAGGACATTAAACTTTAAAGTCACGTTTTATTTGTACAGCTGGATGCATCAGGTTTATGCTTATTGTCTAATTAGCCAACTAAACCACTTTTGAAAGGGTTTTAATGCTTTACCCCCAGTGAGATCTCTGTAGTGAGTGTGTGTTGAAATGCTAATGGAGACAAAGAATTCCTTTTTGTAGGAATTTGCAGTATTTTGGATACATCTCCTGGGCCAAATCTTCAGCTGCTATGGCTTTGTTGGAGTGAGTCAGGCTATTCCCAATTAGAGACGTTGAAGGACTCCTGAAATTTAACAGGATGCTAGAGAAGCTATTCACTAATGTTCTCGTTTTAAGATGGTTTAAAACTCTACGGCTAATTTCCAGATTTTCCTATCTTCCACAAAAGTTTGTTAGAAATGCCTCCTGTAGTTGGAACAAGATAACAGCTACAGGATTCACCAACCCATTAACTATTAAAGTATGCAATATATGCCCTGGCATTTACACGATTTTACAGATTAATTCTTTCAAAACATTTCTGCTGGCATTACTTGCTGCAGAAATAATTTAGAAATCTCATACCAACATTTTTTTCATCCATGAAACATGAGTGGCAAGTGAGCAAAAAGTTAAGTCGCTGGCATATCCTGAGTAGCCGCTAATATCTGTTCATCAGAAAAGAGATCTCGCTTTACTTTTGGGGGGGGATATTTCTGTTAATGCTAACAGTGTTCTTAAATGGAAATATTTTTGAGGAGAACCGCCTCTTCTTATGCATTTGTGTAAGCTATAGCAAAAAGCAACCAAGAAGTGCCTCTAAACATTACAAGAAGACTGGTAGTAAATAATGCTAAGAACCCTTAATTATGTGCCTTATTTAATCCCTGTTACCAAGTGCCATGAATATAACATGCTAAATGATAGCAAATTCGCTTTAAAAATGTTAATAGAAAGTTGCTTACTGCTGAAGGATGTTTTTTGCCATTCTGACAGGAGGGGAACTTCTCCATTAAGATTCCTCTCCGGCCCAATTGAATCCACAGGTCACCCATTCACTTTTTAGACCCTCACACCTCCACACACCCAGAGACCCCTTTTCAACGTAAGGCAATAACATTTTAGTTGCTTTACTCCTCAGGTTTGTTTCATTTGGATGACTGACTCTTCCTTATACATTTGCTTGACTTAGCACTAACTCTATACCCATCAGGATACACAGCAGCCAACCCCTGAGCTTGGCTCATTTCAAATCTGCTTTGAGTTCAAGGAGGCACAATTTCCCCATAAGGTTTATCTGAAGACAAACATGACAACTTAAAAAGCAACAACAACAACTGTACAGGTGCAGAATACTACACAATGCTCACTTGGTCTGAAGAATTTACTGTTTCACAGTGTTCCCACTTTGGGCGTGATGCCTCTTTATACAACTGTCTCATGACCAAACCAGAGAAGACAAGATCAAGCAAATGATTCCATTTCAAACGTTTGAAATTGCTAGGATTTTTATAGTCAAGCCAGTTGCACAGCTAAGCCCATAAACACAACTTCAGTGGAAAATCTGATGTATTTGATCAGATGGTGTTCCTGTAATGGTGATGAGCCAGCAACATGAGCACAGTGATTTTTCTAGCTGGAAGTAACACTCTTTACTGAACCAACTGACACAAAGAAGGGTAAAATTGTCAAGAGGAAGAGCTTTTGTTCCTAAAGTTGTCCATTCCCCCCAGCCGCATCACTTTTGCTAACATCCTTTAAAGTTTTGCTTCACATTTGGTCTTTGCAAGCACTTTGCAAGCGAAATAGGAGATAAGAGACCAAAAAAACCTGTTTTTTGCAAAAAACCAGACCATATCTGCAATTTATCCCAGAAATCTCTCTGGCTATTCTGAAATGTTTTGCTACCATTCCCCATCATTTGTTTTTTTCGCACTGCTGTTTTGCTGCACTTTCGAGGCTGGATGATCACTTAATGTAAATTGTCACCTCCGCACTGAAGTTAATGAGTTGAGTTGGTTTATAGCAGTTAAGGATCTACTTCCTGACAGCTCGACTTTGGCAAAGAAAGGGCTGAACTGTGTTTTGCAAACAAGCAATCCAGTGAACTTCATTCTTTTTCTCTGTTCATGAACCAACATTGGTTTGGTAAGAGATATTTGTTATTCAAGTACTTGTTGGACAGCTTGGATCAACAATGGCTCATTCCAGAAACAGTTCATTTCAATTTCTTGCTGCTCATGGGGTGAGAACTGTCACCTAAATCAGATGGAGCTGATTCTAATCTTTGAGGGGATGAGTAAGCCTTTTAAAAATAGGAGAACAAAGGCTGATGAAGAACAAATATTCTTGTTCACATGTAAATACAAGTACACATACAAAGAACAACCAATTCCCAAACTAGCATGCAAATAAAAATCTGTCCAGGCATACACAGGCAGAGAGTTATCAAGGACCTCAACAGACTGGGTCTGGCAAGCCCAGCTGGAGTAAAAAGTATCAAGGGTTGAAGGGATTGTTACAGCCACTCTAATTCAACTTCTGTCCCAATGGCAACGGGATTTCAACCTCTAATTCCTGCACTGACTCCACTCAACTGTGGCTGAATTCGAGTATCCTCCCTGCAAGGCTATTAAGGCTTTCAGTGATGAAGCACTCAAGGCATCCCTCAGTAAAATGCAGCAATGTTTAATTCCTCAGTGTTGCTATTTGCTTACATTTTCCTGTTCAGAAATGTTCATCCTCAGGTTCCCACCTGTCAGTTCACGTTATTTCTTTCGCTGCTAGATTAAAAATCACTGCCGATATCTTTTCGTGATGGACAGACTGCAATCAAGAACACTCTTCATTTCCTCTTTCAACACTTACCGTGACTGTCTCACAATACTCGACCCGCACCTTTTTCTAAACTTTGGGTAGCTGAGGTGAGCTTCAGAAAAAATATCAAATAAAGGTTGAACTTCCTATGGATTTCTTAGGGAGCATCAGGATGAAAACTACAGTGGTGTGCGCGGGGTTTTCTTACCTCTTTTCAAGTATGGAGGGACAGGCAGAAAACCAAGGGATTTTACAAAGCTCTGCCACTTTAACTGCCTTATTAAAATGGCACTTCAGATCCTGCAACCTCACTTACTACTATGTATCGCTTCGCTGCTTACACCACTCTCAGGACAGCCTCTTTGGCTTGAGTATCTGAACGGCGAGCCAAACCAAACTGATCTCAGAACGTTTTATGAAAATGTTAATATTGCTTTGTTGTATTACCAGGCAGATGTGAAGTCCTTCCCACTTGAATTTCGACACCGGGGTGTCGGTGCGCCAGTGCGTGCTCCTCATCAGACTGCATTGCTGGAGTGATGTTATTGCAAACAAGGGTTTCTACATGCTATCGCTGCAACTCTCACCTCATCAAGAGCCAAATGAAGGAAGAAGGAAAAATACTAAAAGAAGAAACTAAAAGCGAGCTGGAATTAATTTCACTGAAATAAATATTTTTGTAAAATCAGCTGTACAAGCTAAACTGTTATTACATCATCCAGGAATGAAGACATACTTCTCCAAGTTGCAGATCTTTTCTGTGGATTTTTCTGAACCGATCATAACACTACATCTTCACCACACTTTGTCTTTGAAAGTAAGGTGTAACGTAAAGAACTTATTCTATAGCTTGGGCCATATATAAAAGCTCCTGAGCGCTAAGTTAATTCAAAAGTGGAAATCAAAGTTTCATAAATAGCTTATCAGATACAAAGACTAAATTTTATCTCCAGATAACCACAGGGTGCTCAAAGTCCCCTTTGAATTCCATGGCAGGTACCTCCCTTAAACTACCAGAAATACCAGAAATGACCAAGTCAGCTTCTCGCTAGCAGCTGAAACAAGGGTCTACTCCTAAAGAGGACCTTTCAGCTGGTATAAATCAGATTATCTGCACAGACACCAAAGGGCCACATCGATTTCTAGCACTGGAGAATCTGTCCTGCACAGATTCAGAGAGCTCCTGCAGAGCTCTCACGCAGCACAGCAGTGGTGCATAATACACAGATTTCAGAAAGCCATCTGGGAATTCTCCACCGTGCCCCCCAACCACGAGGGTTACCCTGTCTTGGCTTAATTTAGCCAATTGTGGTCTCCTCCATGCAGGGAGAGGACATCCTTCCAAATACATTAGTGACTCACCCCCAGTCATAACCTACCATTGTTGAGAAAATTTGTTGTTTATGTCTGGGGAGGCCGAAAAAGTTTTGCCAAGTGCTTCCTTTGGTAACATCTTATACATTTTAATGTCACAGCTGCTGCCAAGCCACGGGCCCTAATGTCTCCGTAATGATGTACAGCTAGCTAAGCGCATCCAAATCACAAGCGTGCCCTTGAACTGTCCGAAGGAGCTGCTGCCTCACCATCCCTCCTGCAGGCATACCAGTCCTCTGCACGTGCCCCCACAACCGATCCATACACATCTAGCATTTGATAAACACCTTCCAGCAAGTGGCAGGACCAAGCTTTTCGCAGGAGAAAACTCAGAAAAACCTAGAGGCTCTGGCAGTTGTAATTCTTAGACATGCTTTTCCTACGCTTTGTTTTTTTAATACAACTGAAAATAATTAATGGCTTCAAGACAAAAAGGAAAGAAATTCTATTTTCCTGGACATACGCTATCGCAGCCTCGCAGGAGAATTAAATAAACCAGATCTACCGCCCGTTGCTGTAGAAGGGAGAGCACCCAGTCCTGCTTGCGGGAGAGGAAAATGTCACTGAGGTCTGCCGCCTTAGTGCTACTGTTCTGCACTTCAGTACGGCCACCATAAGCCACCTCAACCATCTCAAAGCAAACCATCCTGTGTAAGGTTCAAAACACAAAGAAAACACCGCTTTGTTTCTCAAATTGCCCACTAGATCTTGCATCAGCATCGGGACCCATCCTCTGTCTCAGGGCCCTGAGGGCACTAATGGGCCTTAACGGCCCTGACTAGGCTCCCTTCCACACCCCTGCCCGTGGGCTCAGGAGCTCAGCCCAAGGCCATCCGTCCCAGCCTGAGCTAAGTCTGCGGGGTTTGAGCCATCCTAACCAGAAAATAGCCTAGATTGTTTGTTCATGCCACTGACCCGAGCACCAGAGCAGTCCTGACACTTGTAGCAGGCAGCTGGAAGAAGGTGATGAGAAGACAGTGCTCAGATGGCAACACGGTTCATCCCACCTTTGTAGAGCGCTAGGTCTCAGGGAGGAGAAAATCGCATATGGAGCTTTTAGACCATGGCATTTTCCATACATGTAGAAAAACAGCTCTAGAAAACTTGCTGTAGGTTAAAACACTCAGCTTAAAAGACAGATTAGTTTGGGGGACGTATCTCCCTTGAGTGCCTTCTATCACTACTCCAACTTTCCCCAGAAAACTCTCTGCTCAGAGAAAATCATACACGAGAAACTGCTTCTTGCAACAATCTCACTTCGATAATTTTAGAAAGGCAATCAAAATTATGGAAAAATAAGCACAGACAGGGTTTCCCAGACTTGCACATGCACCATTCACAATTTGCTTTGACATTAGGCTCGAGTTTCTCAGAAGTAATCATCGATGTTTCAGGTTTCTATTTTTCATTGCCTAGTTTGGGGCCTGACTTTCAAAGAACAAAGAACTTCCTGAAAATCAGTTCCTGACATTATCGGCTAGCTGTTAATTAGGGATGCAGGTGCCTACACGAGGCATCTAATTTGAACATTTTTGCTTACAGACTCTGAGCTATCGACTTCCTCCTTGCTAATCAGCTGCATAACGCAGAGAGCTAACATGTTAATCACCCCGTAGTTAAAGGTAGTTTCCAAAATGAAAATAAAACTTAGGAAATTATTTTCTGGCAAGTGCCATGAAAGTATGCCTGCTACCGATGTGGACAAGATTTATTTTATTTTTTTGGTGGGCAAGATGAGTTCTGAAAGAGCAACTCCTATTAAAATCGCGCTGGCATTTAAGTGACATTTTGGCAAAACACCACGGAAACATTTGGTCACATCCTCTCAACCCTTAATTTCTTCCTTAAATGTGCTTTTTAATATGTCACAGTTGTTAAATTTGTAACAATAATTCCCTTGAGACTAAACAACAGTGCTTGGTATGTGAAAAATGAACAATACATTTACATCAGTAAACCAAGAGGAAATTTTAAATAAACGTATAATTGAGTACAAATAGTCTGAATGTTACTTTTATGAAATTTGACCATTCTGTAGGCTGATTTTAGCAGCAGGATGTCCTAAATAAACTCAACTAAAACATATGCTGTCGTACTCTTTTTCAGTTGTGACATAACTCCAGATTCGTTTCTTCTGATGGCTTTATTGCTGTTAGTCAAACATCACTGTATGGAAAGGCAACTAAGCACTTAAATTAATTTTAAAAGTTGGATTTTTTAAAATGGCCAGCAAAATCCTAGAAACAAATCTTGTAATGTATTGGCACTTTCAGCTTTTTTTGATGGGAGGGAAGAGGAGTTGAGATTTGTACCCAAAAAGACTCCTATAAATTCCTGCTAAGCCTAGTATGGAATTTGACTGCACAAACATTGGGTAAATCAATGCCCTAGGAGCAAGGGGCTGCTCTGGGTAGGGAGAACACAAAGGTGATGTGTTCCCTGGTATAACTGCCTTCATGTGCTCTGCAATCAAAGCTTCTGTTCTTGCTGCCTTCACTTTGCTTGTGTAGGACTAACCTTGCATTATATAAATCTTCAGGAGAAGTAATTAACAACTTATTTTATTTGTTGTGCAAAGCGTTGAGGACGTTTCTAGGTCCTGCGTAAACGCTAAAACTACTACTAACCTGTGTATTTCCTAGCCAATGTAAACAGCTTTCAGTCTGCCTGCATCTCCCACCAGGTCTCAGGGCTGTAGTCCTACTCATTTTAATGGGATTTCTCCTCTCGGAACAGAGCGCTCACTGTGTGAGATGGTGGCAGCAGGATTGTTCAGAATAGGAACCGATCCATTTGCTTTTTCCTTTAAAAATAAAATCAACCCATTTTGGATTCTGGTTTCTAGGGCAGAAATCCCATAGTGCTTTTAGCCTTGAGCATTTACTCAGACCTCCTTTTGGCTTCAGTACGAGTGCAAACAGCAGTACAATTTAACAGACACATCAGTGCACTGGGATTCAGAAGTTCAGCAATCAGCTCTGCTGCTAACCATTGCCACCTGCTTTACCTCTCAGTGCTCTTGCTCCTCTCCCACTCTGTCTCTGCCTTGTCTATTTGAACTGTAGGCTCCTTAATGCAAATACCACCTTCCTGTAACAGCGTTGAGTGCCCAGCACCGGAGCCTTGACCTCTTTTGGGACTATCAAACATTTGTATTATAGAAAATAAGAACACAGAGACAGTCCTTCCCTCTTGGCTTTACTAATAAACATGGGTATTTCAGCCATGATGTACCAGCCCTGTGCTCTCCACCTTTGTTATCTCTAATCTGCTGAAGTTGTTCCCTTCTGAACAGCACAAACCTTCCCTGTCTCCTTAACCCATTGCTCTGTACTATTCAACGAGACTACGTTCAGAGGATGTTAGTACAGTTGCAGATTCAATCATTCCACACTTAGAAAATGCGCAGGTCAAGACTGCCCGTGCCTTAAGTCCTTGGAGTGCAGGCAATGATGTACACGCCTTTTTTCTATGCTGAACCCATTATTTTTCTTCACTGGCCTCAGGCATGCTCTACTATGGATAGCAGAGGTGGAGAGGAATTCAGATATGGTGGATGGTGTGCCCCTGGCTCCAGGTCTCATGCCAGCCCGGAGACAGATGGACACGGATCTGTCCACCGTTGTCCCAAAGTCTGACTCCTTTCAAACTGATCTTGTTTGAGAACCACCTGTAGCTTTCGTGCCAGCACTGGTCTCCTCTCAGAGCCAACTCACTTGAGTTCCAAATTTCACACTCAGTGTCAGTTCTCCTCCTTCTAACACTTTGTCTCCTTTTGCCTGGTCAGCTAGTCCCCACTCTCTGTCCTATTTATGTATCTCCTCCACACACATTGCTTCTGTGTCCCTGCTTCTTCCTCCCCTTCTTTATCACAGACCACTGTTTCTGGCCCATGCAGTCCTGATTTTATTATCCCCACGCAATTCCCTTTCTCCAGCTCTTTGTGTTCTTTCCCAGCCAACTGACTCTATCCCGTTACTCGTACCCACTCTCAGCTTCCCTTGGCTTATTAGCATCCATCTCTTTGCAAGTCCTGTTCAGTTTCCTCACGCCTCTTCTCCAGACATAACTTTGGAAGTTATGTCCAAAGTACTGTTGGAAGTTATGTACTCCTTGCTCCCATCTTCCCCTTTCCCCATCCTTGCCGTAGTCCTGGTCCTCTCTGAATTTAAGTCATAGATTCCTCCTCTACGTTTTCTGGCATTTGATGACCCAGGAACAAAGAGCACAGGCGGAACAAGCTGTAAAGCCAACCTGCATCTCCCTCCCAGAGCAGCCACCTCCACAGTCATGTTCAGACCCCTTCCAGCACCATGTGGGGAGACTGTCTCAGCTGTCTGGGCGGCAGTAACGTTTAGGGCAGGCAAACCCTTTAAGGATTTCAGCTAAATCTCCGCTGAGCACATACAAACTGAGATTTTTCAGTCTCGTGATTTGCCAAGGTGCAGGCAGGTTTTTATTGGTATAGCAAAAATATAACATCCCTGGAAGCAGCAGGACAAATACATTGTGAAGAAATGATGTAAGAAAAGCTTTTTCCATGCCATTCTTCTGAATGAAATTCTTGTACTCAGTCACCAAAAGAGTACCTGCTGCTTCTGGGCAGATATTTTTAAGGCACTTGATTCATTAATTGCACTTCACCTGATAAGTTTCTGGGCCAGTACCAAAAATAACTGTATTCTCCACTCAGACATATTTTGAATGGTGTCATGTGATGATGGGGGGGAAGGGAGGACATGCAATCGTGTAACCTTCAAAGCCCACAGTTCTCATTAACCTACACTAAATGTCAAAGTCTTTCTAGCTGAACCTGGCAAAGTTATCAGGAGAGTTTCATACTAGGACTCCTACAGGAACAAACCCACTTAACGTTTGCCCACACCACCTCTGCTGGCCACGTATATCATGAACGTGGCTTTGATCTATTTCTGTGAATGCGATAAAAGGCAGTATGTCCTCAACCAAAGCAACATCTTTCATGACTGGATGGATTTCCAATATTCCAGAAACAAACAGCAGCTAATAGCCTCATCACGTTGCACCTAGCTTCCCCTTGACAGAAAGACAGCAGCACCTTTCCTCTCTACCTGTTCTCAAGACCGTGGATCACATCTCCACAAAACAAAGCACCAAAAGAAACCCAGCTGCAACAGCCCAGCCCAACAGCTATGCAGGTAGCAAATTCCCCCAGGAGTCAGTCAGACAATGCTACTGCTCATTAGGGCTGGGTGGGACAGCAGAAATGGGAATAGACATTTCCCTTCATTCATCAAACTGGAACAAGACTGAGAGTTCAGAAAAAAACAAGCACTTGGCAGAGTCAATGACTGGGGACAAATCAGGAGAAAGAGAGACTTTGATCATTAAAACTGCAAAGAATGAAGGTTAAAAAGAAGTTGTTACATAAAGGGGATTCTTTAGTTACGGGAATGTTTGATCCGACTCGCAGCTAAGGATGTGCACCCATTTTAAACGGAAAATCCTTTAGCTTTGGTATGAATTTATCTAGCCTGCCAGACAAATTGCTCATATCAAACTGTCATTTGGATGTTCAGCCATTGAAAACACAGTTAAAGCATGTCCCTTAATTAGAAATCCCGTGGAAATGAAAACAATCCTCTCTGGCATCTAGTTACCCTGGATGGTAAGTTGGACTTACCATCTGGCACGGCCCCTTTCCTGTTTGCGTGGGTGGACCGAGGCAGACAAGGAATTCTGCTCCCCTTCCAACAGCCCTCGGAGACAAGCAACCTCCCATGCCAAGGTTTCGTCTCCCGCAAGCGTCTCGCTGCAAAGAGGTCTGGTAGAGGCAATGAGCTTCTCAGATCAGAGGTGAATGGGATAGGCGTCTTCTGCCCAGTAGGGACCAAGAGAAGCTTAGCACAACATTTTCATGGATAAATATATTTTAAATCTGTTTCATTTCACTAGATAGGAGTCACTGATCAGGCTGCATTCATTTTCCAGAAAAATGTCTTCAGTCATCTGCTAGTAAAAACAATACAACTCAGTAATTACCTTCTGCTACTGGAAAGACTAGGTAATTTGGCAGTATCAGTCCTTCCAGCTCTATCCAGTTTATTGCTGGTCTTGTATTATCAAGCATTTTGTTCAAAGCCCCGTGTCCCAGCAGCTTGTTATCATATAAGAATTTCAGGCTCATTGAAAATTAAAACAGGTCTCAAATCCTCATGGTTGTGAAGAAAATCTTAAAAGATTAATCCCAAAGGTTAAAAAGGAAAAGGTGTATTTTAGCAGTGAGGACAGTTAACCATTGGAACAATTAACTTTAGGATATGTTAAGTTCTTTCTCATTTGAAGTCTTTAAGTCAAGATGGCATAACACTTCCCCTTGTAGGCAGCAGTCAGTCTGACACACGAGCTTTTGAACTCTACCCAGGAATCACACAGTGAAATCCTCTGGCTCGTATTTCTCTGATCAGATTAGAGAAGCACAACCACTCCCGGGGACCTCAGACTATTAACTGATGGGAAGGGAACCCAAAGCGCTCTGGTTCTGTGCTTGTGGTGACAAATTCACGAGCTTTGAATGTTATACACTGGCAATGTTGATACACTGCGCTTAATTTCTTTGAAAACTTGCTTTGTTTATGGCCCCTTTTTACAGGCCATTTCTCACTTTATAGGAAATAGATCCTCAGCTGTCAGCCAGCATAGCCAGTTGAGTTGAGATGTTGACTTGAGATGAACCACTTTAGGATTTTACCAAAAGTAGATCTAGCAATTTCTCCTCTCCTTCAGGAAGAGATCCTGAAGCGGTTACCAGATCCAAGCATGTTTGCAAGAAAGCCTCATCCCTCAGTTTTCCCAGGTTTTACAGAGGTTACAGACCAGCTCCACAGAGGCTTGGTAGGAATTTTCTCTTATCCCACAAAAGGACCTGAGGAGACTGAGTAAGTGACATAATCTTGTCCCACACGGACTCCACATAGGCAGGTTCAGAGGTGTGAAGGCAGAAACAGAAGGAGGGAAATCTGCCCTGTGCCAATCTTTCTCTGGGAAAGCTACTTCTGCTGTGGGACTAGCATAACAAATTTGGTGTGGTTCTGTTCCTTTTCCATCACTTTCCCCACCAAGAAGTTCCCCGTTGCTTAGCTAAGCTTCCCAGGACAGAGGCTGAGGAGAGGAGATTGACTGCAAGAAGCAATAAAAATAAAAGTAGGGTATTAAATCAGGCATTGCTGTAGAGTAATAGGAAGGGTGGAAAGGAATGGGCTCATGCATATTACAGTCCTATAAAAGAGAAAGAATTCTTAAATGAGTCTTAAAGAGGACTGAGTTACAGCATGAGAAACCTAGTTTAATCACTTATTGTGCAGCTGTAGTTAATTTTGTACAGATTTTACAGACATCCCAGCTATCGTGCAATGCTCCATACAATCACTGCGGGTGACACTCCACTTTTATCACAAGCGCTGTTAATGATGCCATTACTTGGGCAAATCTTCCATCAGCCTCAGTTAGATGTTTCCTTAAGTAGGACCTGAGGTCAGATAACACCTGATGAATATACATGGCAGGAGGACGAATCTGCTTCCTGACTACACAGAAGAGAAACACATGGTATGTGGGGATACATAAATACACACACACATGCTTTCCACCCAGCAACCTCAGTCGGATTAGCTCCAACCATCTTTGTAACAAACCTTTAAAGTCCCTCTGGTGAGGGGTGTCTCCTTGGGAAAGTCATATAATAGTCTAAAATTCATTAGAGTCCTAGTCCTTGCTTGGGAACGTAAACTACTTTCTACAGATTGGGTTTGAAAATATGCTACTAACAACGGATTCATCTCACTGTACATCCAAGTCATGACTGAGTGGTCAGAAGACTGATTGCTTCTGATGACCACCTGAAAATCTAACAAACAGGTAACTGGATGGCCAAATAAGCAATGAGCAGCCAAATTAGATGATTAGTTATCAATCAGCTCAGCTGCTGATGTTCATCAGACGCCTAAAAGAGCAGCAGCAAGCTAACTGGAAAATTATCCTTAACCACTTAGCAGTTTGCTAAATCATGGGTACTCAAATGACCTCAACAAGTTGTTTCTTAAATCCTAAACAAGCCCAATCTCTTTTCACAGTGCTTTTAAATCTCCAGGAGTCATGTGAAGTGTGTATTAAAGCATTTCACTGTGTATCCTGAGAGGGACATTCCCAGAATATGCAGGAATGCAAAAAAAAAAAAAAAGAGAAAAGTCATATTTAGTGTAACTCAGTGAAAAGCCTATTTTTCACTTGCCAGACAGCTCACCCCCTTAGAAATAAAACTACAGATTACCCACATCCCCAGACCACCTGTAGTAGGCTCATCAGCATGGGGAGTTATACAGGAGTAGGGGGAATATGCAGAGCTTCCAGCACGGGAAACACATGCAGATCCTCTTGGGACAACACGGATTCCCCCCACCTCCTGCCTCAAGGGAGAGAAGGGACTGGATTAGACCTTCTCCTGGGGCTGCAGAGACCAAAGGCTAGGAGGGGGATAATCTAATGCTCTGGCTCAGGCAGCCTTAGCTTGCCCCCAGAACCTGAAGAGAAAGAAGGAGCAGCGGCAAATGAGGGATGAGCTAATTTGCACCCTACCCCGTGAATCCACGCTTGCCTGCCCTTCACATTACCCACATCTGGAGATAATCCACACAAATAAACTGCAGGCTGCGCACTTAAAAATACCTTCGTTCCTGCTTAGTTTGGAACCGAACATCAAGATCCCTTCCATTACAATGGCTACTGCAACACAGCCGCTGCTTTCTGTCACTGCTGGGCAACAACATGTTCATTGTCACTGACCTCCATGAAATAAAGAGCAATGAGACCCCGATATAGGCTACGCACTGTGGTAACTCCTGCAGCTTTCACTGGCTTTAATGCCTGGTGAGAGCACTAGCACTCCGGTGTATTACAGCACCTGCTGTCCTCAGATCTCAGCGCGTGCTACCAAAGGAAGGCCAGCCCTGTCCCTGGGGTACTGATGGGAAATTGCAAGAGGAATCACTGATGTCACCACTTCTGATGTGGGAATCTATCGTAAACACACTCCCTTGCAAAATGCAAAGTTCTCCAGAAGAAGAAAGGAAATTCTGCTATTTGGGAAAAAATGTCAGATGACTTAAGATACAATAGTTAACTTTCCTCATGGCCATAGGAAAAACAGCTCCTGGCTTGACTGGAATTGTCCGTATGTGTTGATGCATGTGTTAATCTTAAATCCCTGGTTGGTTGAGCCTCCCCTGGTGACCTGGAGTAACAGTGGAAGCCATTTCGACTCTTCCTTTGATTTTCATTGGCGTTCTTCTACGGCATGCTCTAACTGCTTCAAACATAGAGCCAGGCTTTTGCTAACCTGCGGACACATCGTTGCAGCTACTACTTTTCACTGGTCTCTTAAGCATTAGGAAAAAAACAGCTAAGATTTAGAAGCAGTTGTAGTTGCAATATCTTTGTACACTATAGGCCCAGGGCTCCTGGTTACTGATGCCTTCTGCTTACGTGACCTTTGATCTGCTGAGCAAGTATTTGTCAAATGAATGGTATTTCAGCCCCTGTGTGTTTGAAGTGCCACAATCTTGACAGTTGTGCAGCAGATGGGTTCAGCGACACAGCAATGTGCTGCAACCACTGAAGAAATGAAAATACCAACTTTATTTTACATCAAAATGAGAAAAATTCAATTTGTAAATAACGAAAGGCAAGCTGGAACAGCTATTTTGATGCAATTCTGAAAGAGATGTGCTTTTCATGACTCAAGGCCTCATCTGTGTTCCTGGGTAGAAAGCTCTCCTTACTAGACAAGTGCTTTTGATGTCAGATTCTGTGTTCTTCTTCCACCGTTCCAAGGTGATCCCCTTCACCCCTTGTGGTGAGGTTCCCAAACATGTATGAATGATGAAGGATCATAAGTCTGTCAACGTAGCACATATTTCTAATCTGAGAGGAATTTTTGAAAATGCCGATCTGTGTAGCTAATGTTTACTCACTCTTCCAATTGCTGCTTCCTCTCCCGTTCTCTTCCCATGACCACACGTGGTATTTTTTTATCTAAGAATTACAGTGATCGCAGCCTCTGAGGTTAGTACCTACAGACTCCTTTGCTGTTCTTTCAAAAGGTCGTCTTCAGCCTGTTCACTGACAGAGTAGAAAAGTAGTAAGGTAAGGTTTGTTTGGCTTTAGCAATCTTCTAGTCTTTGGGAGTTATCTAGGTGTTGACAGTACAGCCTCTCATAGAGCTGCAAACAAGGAGAGGAAGCGGTCGTACAATTTTATAAATACAATTTGGTCAATGAAGCAAAAATACCCGATGAGCACTTAAAAACAAGACTCATGAGATCAGCTTATTCCCCTGTGTCTTTGGGAAGCATGGAGGCATAAGCCTCCTAAATTTTATCATTGCCATTATACTGAGGCATTCACGTAAACACAAATTAACAAAGTCAATCATAACAATCATGGGATATCTCCTTAATAATTAGAGCAATTTCCTTAAAAGGAGATTAATTTTATTATCTTAACAACAAAAGATCAGAAAATTTTAAATAAATCAACTTTCATGTATCCAGTGAGCATGCTACAAAAAAATCACAGACCTTTTTAGTCCACTGGAAAAATGATCTGGATAAAATTTATTCACATTCCCTAAGTACGAAAACACCAACAGCATCATAACTAAACCTTCCTGCTCCCAGGTTCAGTGTCTTGAAATTCTCACCTACCTACTTGTGTTATTGCTTACTATCATCGCACGTAGAATTTCCCATCAAATTTCTCATTAAAAGTCACAATGCTCTAATCACAATACCAACACAGAACAAACCAAACAGCATCTAGGATCTAGCGTAACAGTAACTATTTATCTACCTGACTTATGGAACCACAGCAAGGGCTCTCAAGTGTCAAAGTAATATACATAAAGAAGGCGACAGCTCCTGCCCCCCCCCATCCCTCTGAAAGCATATGACCTACAGGAATATTTCAGTGAGCAGCCCGGAAGCCATGTAGTTTTATTTGTTCAATATTACACATGCAAAACCACGAGTACCTCTCTTCTTTCCTTCTCACTCCCGACTGCAGTTTGTAGGATGAACGCTCACAGGACTGTAATAGACATAAACACATGCTTAAATGCTTTGCTGAATCAGGACGGGCAGCACCATCAGACAAGCTCTGACACCTCTATGACAATCTAACAGTGGGAGACGGAAGAAGCCTTAAAGTTTAATAAAAGGTTGTCATCTCAACTTTCCTTTTTCAAGTCAGAACCCAACAAGAAAAAAGGCAGCGAGAAGGAAAGCACTGATACGCCTGGACAAGGCACTCGGCAAACAGACAGCCAGAGACACCTATCTAGAGACAGAACAGATGAGGAGAGAAGTGATTTACCTGGGGACATGGACCGCTTTACTCACAGCCCTGCGTATCCCTGTCCCACGCTACCACCATCCTATACACAATCAACCTGAGTTAATACAGCTCCCCAGGCAAGCAAGACCCTGCCTACCTGCATCACCCGATGGGATCAGGCTGTAGCTCGCTGGGAAGCCCATTACATGTGTGTGGTCAGGCTTGCAAATATAACATTGCAGTAAGACCATAAAAGACATACTGAACTAAATTTTTCCAAGGATGATGTAACTGGGTGGGGGCACTACCAGGCTCACGATAAGCTAAGTATAATGATAGCTGAAATAAAACATTTACATATAAATTTTCGCCCCTAAAATTTATTAGCAGCAGAGAGATAATGGTGTAACAAGTTGATGAAGAGTCGCTATGAGATCATATTTGACTTAATGTGAAGCTTGTAGGCATTGTTTCTTGGAGGAAGTACTCATTGTGTGTAGTACAGTAAAAACTGTGTTTTAAAACAAAGAGATAAAATAGTTGCCTTAACACAGCAGCAGCATTGTCATTGTAAATCTGCCGTGCCACATATTTTATTACATTTTCATAGCAGAAGAGGGAATTTACGATGTGATACTACAAGCTCCGCCAGCCGCCTTCTGTCAGTGGGGTACCTCTCTTAACTCATATCTAAAATATTTGCTGATACTGAAACGTGACTGTGAGATACAAAAACAGTCTTTTACAACTCAGGAGAACATTATATTCATCTAGCTTAGAGCAAAAAGAAGAAAAACAAATAGCTTGAGCATCTGTTCCTGCAAAGAGTGGACACTGTTCTGCAAACACTTCTTCTGTCCTACGGAAAGAACAAAGAGGGGGAACCACTGCTGAGCCTAGGCTGCTTTTGTGGATGAAGCAGGAACACAAAGGTGTTATTACTATTATTACCACATACAAAATCGATGCCAAGGCTGTAAGTGAGAGCCTCACCTTTCTCATTACCTTTCGGGGTAAGATTCACCCAATGTAGACAGTCTTTGGGCTTGAATCTCCTGTAGCCAAATGTCAACGGCAGTGGGGTCAGGGCATTATATTCGTTCCTTCTGGCTTATCCTAAGCCGCAACATGCTCCCCACAATCAAGGACTGATCATTTAATTTCTTGCTGGGGACCAGTCACAGTATATTTCGAATACGCTGGCCTAGACACAATTGTTACTTAAGCATGACAGGACCAGGTCCGTTCTAAACACAAGCAAAGTCTTTTGATACTAAAGATTCAGTACTGAGAACTCCTATTGATGAATTAGAAAAAGGTACAGGTGACACTGTAAATTTAATTTGATCAAAGTATTAGGCGGGTTTCTGTTCACCTTAGTAGATAAAGAACTTGGCGTCAAGAAAACCTTCTTTGGGCAAAAGAACTAAGAAAAAGCGCAACTTGGTGCATAGCTTATGAATAAGACAACAGCAACAAAAATCTAGTAGGTTGGTTTAAATCAAGAGGGAAATAATAAGAAAAAGAACTTCAAAAGCATTCACAGGGAGGAACATTCCACCAAGACAAAGTCATCTGTCCTTACTTTCCCAAAAGCAGCATGATCAAAGCTGATTATGGGATTTCAAGCCCTGAATGTTTCTTTGTATTGCCCAAGCAGAGAGTGAAAATGCTTTATGATACCAAAAGGACAAAAGGAAGATCCTCAGATATTACAAAGCAGGGACCAGGATTTAATGTCTTTAAAAAACGTCAGTGCCTCCATCCCACCCGTATGATGACATGAGACACAGTCCATCGGAGTTATGATTGGCCGTGTAGTTTTAGGTAATGCACTGATATAATACTAAACAACAACATATGCACAGCATTTGTAATGAGATTGGACTTTTAACCTTCTGAAGCAGCGGGGAAACAATGGGGCTTTTAAAAATACCAGCTCAGAGGTAAGGAGAGGGTCAGCCCAATACAATTTATAAATATAAAACCAGTTGCATAGCTGAGTTTCACTTTAAAACATAAATTATTTGAAAGAATAAGAGGAAGCCAGAGGAGGAGTGAGAAAAAGAAAGCTGGCATAGAGGAAAGAACTAGGAGGCAACACAAGAGATGGGAGAGGAGGAGCGTATAGCCTCTCACAAACTACCCCACTATCTAGGGGCTACCTACACTCCTCTGGGGCTCAAACTCACACACTGACATTAGTGGCTGCTTGTCCGTTGGCCTCAGCAGCAAACTCTGAACACCGAAATCTGAGGGGTGATTTGTCCTCCACACACACGCTGAAATGCAACCAAATGTTCGTTCCTTTAAAAGGCCCGAGCTGCGAATACCAGGTAATGACCGCTCTGTCTGGATTGATGAACCAGATGAGAGTGAAGCCAGGCCCTCAGCTGCTATAAATGGAACTAGAGCATATCCAACTGATTTACACTAACTTAATGAACTTGGCGAACTTGAAGACTATCATGAAGGTAAAGCTCTGAGCGCTCACAGTGCCACTCAAAAAATCACTGTTGTCTTTTGCCAATGCAGGCTGCATTAGTGCCCTATGGACACACTCAGTAGCTGCATGGCCCCACCTCTCCAATGTTCATGGCCACCATGACATGCTCCCGCCATGTCACCAGCAGAAAGATGTTTCCTATCAGGCAATGAGTAAATCGCGGGGTAGGATGAGCACGCAGCTGCCATCCTGTGACTCGGAGCGTGCACAATCCTCTCCTGCGATTGGACATGTTCTCTTTAAACGGCCTGAGTTTTGGTTACGTGATGGGCCGTATTTTGTGCCTGATACTTGCCAAGGGAGAGACTTCGGGGACTACACAGAAAATGCCAGCAAGCAATGAACCACTATAATGACAGATAAGAGTCTGAAACTCACTTTCTGCCCCAAACTAACCTTGGAAAAAGGAGAGCAGGGAGCGAGCCCCATACCAGAAGATTAGTGGATTGGGTCTGGGCTGTGGGCCATGCTTCAGCACCAGTGTGTACCAAAACAAGAGCTCCCCTGGGGACAAGGGGACAGCAGTCAATTCTTCCCTTCCAATTCTTCCCTTCCCTTGTGCTCTCACTCCTCCTGCCTCCCCTGAGCTCCTCTCTCCAATTCAATCCAGTACAATCCTGAGATCAGTGGGTTTAAGTGAAAGCCATCAGCTTTGACCGTGTTTTCACTTGCCAGGCTAGAGGCCTTTTTACCATGTTTCTCTTACACCAAACAAACAGGTTCAAACGGTGGCAAAGTCAAGGAGAGATAAAGCAAAGAACTACCGTTGGACACGAGCACTCACGATCGTCAAATTCTGGCACCATTTTTGGTAGAAATATTGGACTAGACAGGATCACACCGTACTCACATCTCTGCAATCTCAGCCAACCACACAGCACCACCTATTTCAGGAGAGCATTTCCTTTGCACATCATCAAACATCACAGGGCACTCAACACCATTACTCGGTACCCTACCGAACCAACTTCAGTCCTCTGGGAAAAAAGCAATAGCTACAACTCTGACCTGCCTCAAGAAGAGCAGAAGAGATCACCAGTGGCTCACCAATGCAGTCATGGGAATTTGTTACATCAAGGAACTTAGGAAATAGATAATCTCCCACAAAAAAAAAAAAGAAACCCCAAGTCTCCTCTCTGGGAAATGGAAGGGGACTTAGCAGAGGCCAGCTTCCCCAGCCTCTATTCAAGAGCTCCCTTATATCCTCACTACCATGACCCGTATGGCCCTGCTGTTCTCCTACCATGCCATATTGCCCTGTCAGTTACAGACCTGCAGATAGATCTAGCACCTCTGCTACACAGCTATTAGACAGGGGGGGAAAGGACTGTTGGTTTGTGGTAACAACCTGGAATGCACCATGTGTCCTAGCTGTCAGCCTTGCCACATCAAACGTAATTCCGTCTTGGTGCCATCTCGGATGGTGGTGGTTTTACCCGGGAAAACTCCAGTTCTCCAAGACTTACGCACTCATTTTAGGATATATGTCCAGAAACCTCTTCCATTAGGCTCAGTTCAGGATTTCACTCCGTTCAGGCCCTCCACTTCCCTTCCTTGGGCCTGATTTTTAAGGGCACTTTTTTGCTTTCAAATCATGGCACCTGCAACAGCCCTATGAAAGGCAGTCTGCCTCCAGCTCTCCACCAAGAAATTGCTCACGTCACTGCTATGGCACTCAGAAGATGGCACCTCCTGTTCACAAGGCTGAGCAGCACTGGAAGTAGCCCAGCACTGTAGGCCCTCATCAAGCAAAATGACTCAAGGAGGATTTGGCAGGAGAAAGAGCAGCAAAATCAGACCTGAGTCAAATGCAGCTCTCCAAGAAATTCCTTTTCACTTGCAAGCGACACACAGACTGGAACTGCCTTCCTGTGACTTACCACCACCCTCCTGCAAGGCAGCATTAGAAAGGAGCCTGTCACCCAGGGATGTTTTTCGACAATACTTCACGTCCTCTTTTACTGTCTTCTTTTTAAGCCACTTCCAAACTCGGTTCCCTCTGCTCCCTACTCAGATCAGACTAATAAGAACATCACCTCAGGGAAAAGACTTGTACACAGACAGACTTCCTCTTCAGAGGATCAAACAGACCAGACTGTTCCTTTTCAAGTTTTATTAATCCTGGTTCATAATTTCCACCACATCATTAGTCATTTCCTATTATTGAATAGCTGGTAGCAGCATCATCGCACAGTAAATAGCAAGATAACCATGCCACCTGCAATTTCTTGGCTGATACCTACCCACAACCACATCTGGGTAAAAGACGAAGAGGTAAAATTAAAAGCCGAACCACGTAGACTTTTTTGATCTGTGGCTCATTTCTTTTATTCACATCATCTGCTCAGCTGGCTACATAAGCTGCTGCAGACCTTGTTTAAAAACAGCTCCAGAAGATTAACACTAAAACCAGCAGTTTGGAAATGTGGTGATTTTCACTGGAATTCCCCTTCCTGAGGCATGCAGGGTCTTTGGGGAGCTTGCTGGTTATCAGGGTTTATTATTTGTTTGGTTTCCTAAGCTTTTCTTAGTTTGTCAACATCTTTTACGTAATTTTGACACCAAAAATGGGCAGAGAATTCAAGTGCCATGAAGCAATCTGTTTTCTATTCAGTTTTTCCTGCCCCCCCCCCCCCCCCCCCGGGTAAAGCTTATTTTTCTAATAATTTCCTTCTTCTTTCTACCATCTGGCTCAGGCGACTAATTGGGAGAGAGTACCCTGGTCTTTTCAGTGTAATATCTATATACCTGAATTTCTGGAGTGTCCTCTTGGACACTTTTCATTTTTCCCATGCCAAAAGGGTCTCCACGCACAAGTTCTGGGTCAAGGTTTCTATGTGGTTCACTTCGTTCTGTGGAGCAGGACAGAGCCCCGCGTCAGAAGTGTGTAGCTGTGATGCCCCAAAGGCAGCCGTTAGAAGAACAGAAAGGGCTCTTCTCCACCCAGGCAGCAGTGCTTCTCCTCTCTTCTTCTTCCCATTATCTCAGGAAATTTTCCAGCCACGGGCCCTCCCTCTGGCCTGCAGTTTCCCCACGTGCTCTGCAGGAGAGCCTCGCGACGGCTCCATGCCAAGTTCGCAGAAGACAATGAGTCTTTCCACCATCTCCAGGGGCAGGGGATGGAGCCCCCAGTTCCCAGGGCCGTGAAAGGATCTCCTCCTTTTCACTTGTCCTCATGAACGCAGCCTGGTACACGGAGCACAATCCCTCGGGCTGAAGCGTGACTCCAGCAGCAAAGGAATGGCTTTGGGTTTACGGCAGAGGAGGTTTCTGCCACAGGCTTCCTGCATGACCTTAGGCAAGAAGTCACTTGCCATTAGACTTTCTCAGTGCTTGTTTCAATTCATCCCTGTTCTTCTGAACACAGATATTGGTCATGAGAGGTCAGCTGAGTCCTAGGTGAAAAGAGGTAATTAAATGCCTAATGACTAATGTATTTAACGGCCTTTCGGGGAGTACAGCACTGCGCCTGCAGCACGGCTGCTTTTATCAGGGCTGTCTAAAAGCGTGGTCTGCCAACCCGTGCAGGACAGCACTCAGTCAGGCCTGCAGACTCCTTCCTCTCTGATCACTACGGCACTTTCAGGTGGAGCTTGGCAAATCTAGGAGCAGGATTATGTGACTTGGCTGCACAAGGCTGTGGTAACACTTACCACAAGGGACACCCTCCCCGAGTATCTTCTGGCACTCCCTTGGCAGCTTACAGGTCCTTGACTGTGACCTGCCGCCACTTGGTGCTTCAATCTGCCGACAAGAGGTGGCAGGAGCTGGTAATGCCTGGGTACGTCTGCCCCTGTTTGCACTCCCTCCACAGCGCGCCCGGGCAGCCGCCTCTGTGACCCAGACCTTGTAGTGACTGCCTGCCTACAGGATGAGAGCACTACATTTCATACTCCAAGGGGCATACCCCACCAGGCATACGTTTCTTTATACATATTTATGTTTTTACCTCTTTTATTTTCCTAAATAAGCATAAGTATATACTGTCAATATACACATATTTATATAATATACATATTATATAAAACACACCTATGTTGTAAAAAAGACGAGAAACTAACTTCCCACAACCAGCTTTCAACTCCCCTGTCTGTTTGTGTGAACAGTCCGTAACTACCCATTCTCTTTTCTCCCGTAATGCACAGAGCACAAGAATTGCTTAGGTTGCCTACTTCCTTATATGCCCATCAAACACCCACCTGTCAAACTCTCATCGTCTTCTTTTTCTCTGACCCATCACCCTAATTCCACACGAGCTTTTTATGGCTCTGTCTCCTCTGTGGTGTAAGCAGATAGAATTATTCTCCTCTTGAGCAGGGAAAGGAGAGGACGACATCACCACAGGTCAAAAATATCGCATGTCCAGAGCAGGATATTTCAAAGTACTTTGCATTTTACAGCATTTTTCATGTACAGAGTTTGGAGCACTAAGCTCACCTGCAGTTCAGATGGAGCTCAGATGAGTACCCAGAAACAGAAGAACATGCCTTTAGGGCTTCCAGCCAAAAGGGCGATAAAAGCATCTCACCTCATACAAGACCCCTGTGGCAGCATGAGAGGTGCATCTCACTATCGAAATCCCAGGACCACCTTTTCCTTTCCCACTCCTCCGTGTCTCACTCAAACTCCCACACCCACCCTCGGTTTGGATAGTACATACCTTCCCCAGAGTGACTCCTCCTCTCAGCTCTCCCGGCTCCTCACAGCTAGGGAAGCAGAATTAGGGTGAGGTGGCCTCAGCTCAGCTTCACCTCATCTAACTTCAGTAACTTGCCAGCAGCACGTCGGTTAGGGTCCTGGAAAACTGATTTTAGTGAGTGGAAGTGTGGATGTTCAGCAGGTCGAGTTGCCACCTGGAGGTGCCTTTTTCTCTGCTCTTCCAAGGGAGCCTAGAGACTGGCTCCTTGGATAAGCCAAGGGAGATGAATCAGGCAACAAAGCCAAGGGGGAGTCCCCTAACTCCTTAGCTGTCAGGACAGACTTCTCACTGTCACACAGGCGAGCGACTTAACTCCCTACTCCCCTCCTAGTGAATGTGAGCTGATCCTGCACAATAAAATCTTCCTTCCTTCCAGGAGTGCTGAAAACCTCTAATTAGTGTTCCTAAAGACCTCAGACTATAAAAGTGTAAATGGTTTGTCTTCATAATAACAGTAATGAAATCCTGGAATCAGTAACTTGACAATAATTGCTATATGGGTATAATAAATTGCTTTTGCCACCTCAAAATGAATTTTCATGAATCGGGGCTTTTGTTCTCATGGTCACCAAGCTGTTTTTTGCCCTCCTGATGAAATTCCTGCAATAATGATGGGGGAAGCGTGTAACGGAGAATGATGGGCATCATTATAAACAAAGCTGGTCACATGAGCCGTAGATCAGAGAAATGGGATTTCTGGTACAGTAACATCTCAATATCTCAACTAAGACAGGCAAAAGTCTGTTGATCTTGATATTCTGTACAGATGACAGAGTCTTTACCTTAAGATCCTATAATCCTAAGAGTTGGCCGAAAGGAGAAATCATTTCCATTCACATTTAACAAATGGGAAACGAGGGCAGTGAGCAACTGATCAAAACCGGGGACTCTGAGGGAGGACTGGAAACTGAGCCAGGTTTCCTGAGACCCGGATCAGGGCTTGAACTACAAGCCCCCTTTTTTTTTTTTCAATCCCCAAGGCAACCTCTGCCTTTGTCAGGATCCCAGTCACAAAGCTGCTGCCTAAACTCCTCTGCGATACTGAGCACCGCTGAACTCCTGTGCACAGCACCAGGATCCAAGGGTTCGGCCCCTACCGTGGTCATTCAGCCCCTTGCAGGATCAAACCCTGCCATCCCCATTCTGAAAGCTCAGCATTTCACGTTCCCTTGCAGATAGGAACAACGTGTCTTAATTCAAGGGACGATCAGGCTCTGTAAAACGAACAGGGGGAAGGGAAAGGTTTATAATGGAACATAATTATTTAGCAGCGCATTGAAAAGTTGCCTGGCATGGTCTGCCCTTGCAGACAGCACTTCCTCCTCTAATAGCGATCCTGATGGCTGGAGCTGTCTTGACTTTTATCAGCAGGGCAGCCTTGCACTCTGCTGGGACCCAAATGATCAAGTGGCCTTCACAGCTGCCACCACTTCCTATTAAAAGACTACAAGAGGCCTGTGAGATTAAGAAAGGATAAAAACAAGTACTTATCATTTGGGAAGTAATAGTTATCTAAAGCAACGTAATTATATCACAAGCTTTATCTGTGAGTGGCTTTTTCCTTCCAGGGGGTAGGAATAGAAAAACTTTTCACTTCATAATGAGTCCTATTGAAACTCCATTTTGCCCTTGGCAAAAGGCCATTATCCAGCAGAAACATGTAATCATCCTAAAAATGCATAATGGCATGGAAAACGGACAAGTAGTTTCTTGAAATATTGTTTGTAAAAGGCCTAATTTATAATGGGGATTGTTTGTGTTAGGGCCTTTTGGCATGTATGGTTAACAAGAACTTGCTGTTCTGCTGCCAGTTCGTTTAATCAAGAGGGCCTTGTGTAGGCCTCGGTCGATATGGCCGTGGAAACAATGGGAGCTTTTTCCCCCCCGTAACTGCCCCGTCATGATAGAGGGAGCACCCTGCTATTTAATCTGTCGCTGTTGTTCATCTCGATAGACACCGCTGCTGTCAGTGCACCACATCAAAACACACACACTATCAGATTCATTGCACCGCTGTGCCTATCTAAAAAAATATTAGGAATGATCTGGCAGCACCACTAATTGAGGACAATCATGCAACTATAGCCTCTTTGTAACGATGCAATTGTATGAACAGCGCCTTCTCTCTGGAAATGCAGCAGTTCGCACACACGCTAGGAATGAAACCTCTGGCACTCATCTAGTCTGGCACTCATCTATGCTAAGTGTTGGATCGTGTGCAGGAGAAAACATTCCCCAAAAGGAAATGAGAAAGGCTGCGGTAAATACTCTTCACCTGCTTGGTTATCAGAGTCAGAGTACACTTTGATCACATTTTGTATCCACAAAATGGGATAGAAATGGCCCCATTATATCTGGTTATATTTTTGTCACATATATTAACAAATATGTAGATGCACCAGGCATCCTGGTCCATGGTGCACAGAAAGGTCTCTCTGGTTTGTAACCTCTGCAGATGCACAATACACCTTTGTAATCCCTCCAAATATCTCTCTTTTCCGTTAGAAGCTTGTGTTCAAGTTCTACAAACTGTTTATGGCAGATCCAGCACGAGGTCCTGGGAGCCTTATTCCATAGCAGAACTAAAGCTATACATAACCGGCCTAAATGTTCCTGCCCCGAGCCTCGTGTGTAGCTGTTCACGCTAAGCAAACTCCTCAAGTTAGAGGAATCACGACGTGTTAGATTATCAGCGAGCCATACGGTGGGGATGGCTGGCTGCTCGCTAGCATGATGTACACGCTCCTGTGCTGAGGCCTCAGAGCAGCGCGCGTCCCAGCACTGCGTGACACAAGGCCACCGTTTCACCAAGAAATGCTGAAGAATCAGGCTGGTGCTGGTGGGGAATTCCCTCGGCGGCAGGGCAGCAGCCCAGCCTTGGTCCTGCCTGCTGCTCAGCATTTCCAGGAGCAACACACAGATCCGGGGGCCGCCTGGGTGTGGAAAGCGGGGTGCCACGCAGGGCAAGGGGCATCACCCCAGCGGGGGAAATGTGTGCTGGGGAGCAAGTGGGGGAGGCTGTTTGACAGCAGAGTACAATCTGACACAGCTTACGCCCGCGTGCCAAGGAGCACACCGTGGAGGGAAAGGAGGAATCATGGATTTCAAGATTCATACCGCCAAGTTACAGACCTGAAAAGTTGCATCTTGTTACACAAACCAGCTATTTGCTGTATATATGGCAGTTGTGCCTCAAGGTCTCGGGCACAGATGAGGCCTATTGTGCCTGGCACTGTACAGACATTTATTTTAAGACAGTCCTTGCTACCGAGAGCTTAGAATTGACACAGAATGGTATTTTTAACAAAAGCACAATAATTGCCACAACTAAAATGAAAACAAAGCTATAATTTGGACAGCTTGACAGTGTGTGAAGGCCTTCTACAGAGAAATGTAATTCAAAGAATTTTTGTCTTTTGAGGGGTTCTGCTGAACCCGTGGGTATCTCCCTAACATATAGAAAAAAGAACCCTTCTTTATTTGCTCCAAAGCTGTGTTTGTACAGTAACTGCTGAAGAAAGACCTTCTTCCTTCCATAACCAAATAAAATGATCCCTTTGGTTATTTATAGCCCTCATGGCCCAAAGACATCACTTGGCTCCCTACCACAAGCCCAGCCACGTGTTACTATATTAAAAAATGCGAAAAGGTAATTACGGGGTACTCAAGCCAGCGTCTGCAGACAAAACCTGCCAGGAGCAGAGAGACAGGAAACGTGCGCCCTTCGGAGCTGCGCACGGCCTTCCCCGCCTCAGGACTCCACCAGGGCTGAAGGAGGAGGGATGGGGGCTGGCTTCGCAGGACAGCAAAGTCACATCCGCCTTTCAGCAGAAACCAGCTTGCTGTAAACTGCAAGTGCAACCCTGACCAAAAAAAAGAAAATTAAAAAAAAAAAAAAAAAATTCCCTCCCTGCCAATTCAGAGAGCCGCACCATTTACGCTTGGTCACACTGCGAGCCACCCTGTCTGCCCACAGAGGGGAAAAAGGAGTAGGGTAGGATGCAGCAGACCTTACCTCCCCTGCACAAGCCTTTTGCATCTGTCTGGGAGCCTTGCCCTCTGTGGTAAGCGCTCTCTTATGCATTCATATGAAGAGCAGAGCACAGAGACTGAGTTATTTCCCCCTTGCAGCACAGCACTCTTCCAGGTGAAGGGCTGCTGCTCCTGGGCCAAAACACTGATCTTCATGTCTTTGCTCAGCTTTTGTCTATCTTCCCTTCCCAGTTTGCAAGTCTGTTCTCTCCAACCGCTTATTACTGTCCCTGAGCTAGCAGCTACTACCCACAGCAGGACAGGAGAAGGAAAACCTGCCACTCTTCATGATTTAATCCAGTTGGTCCCTATAGGGCTGCAAGCTCCAAGCATCCCCATGTAGGCTCTGCGCTGGTCCTGAGCTGGGCACCATACCCAGGCACAAATCCTGGCCAGCCCTGAACCCGACCCGGGGTGACTGTTCACAAGGCTTAGCAGGTCTAGGACCCAGAGATCCTCATTCTCCTGTCACCTGCGTAAGTGTCTCCACGTGGCAGTGGAGGGGGAGCAGCTGCGAGATGCTCTGGAGAAGGCTAAAGCCCCCACCCGACCGATGTGCCGGGTAAGTCTGTCCATGAGTGGATTGCCATAAGCTTTACTATGTGACTCCAGATTCACCGTGGGGTGGATGGAAACAGAGTGGAGTTAAGCTGAGACCAATCCAGGCACAGCACCACTTTCTCTGAGACCCCAGGACACCCACACAAGTAGCTAGTGAAGAGTGAAGGAATGAAAAAAGAAAAAGCACTTTTCCTCAGGGCACGATGAGCTCTGACAGGAAACTTTAGAGAAACTTTGGGGGAGGGATAAGTCATTTGGATGATGAATCGCCCATTGGCCTTCCAGAGTCATTTCCAATCAAACTGTCTTTAGGAGGGTTCCCTCGGAGCCAAGCACAAAATCCTCTTCAAAATATACAGAGTCTCAGGGTGAAGAAGCCGGGCGTATAACCCCAGAGGTGGGCTCTGTATTAACAAAGAGCTCATAGCCAGTTGTTCACCTGCTCCTTCCTTCCGATGTCAGTCTCCTGTTTTAGCAAAGCCGAAGTCTATCAGTTTGTCCCTCGCTACTGAACATTCATTGACAGAAAGGTGATTATTTGCTGACAGAAAGAAATGCAAGAGGTAGGAGTGGTTCTCCCAACCCAGCACTGCCAAGTCAGCCACAGAAGGGCTGAACGGCGAAGTTTTGCCCATTTTCAGCTCAAAACAACCAAGCCTTCCATACCGCCCAGCCAAAGCCAAGAGCCCCTCTGCAATGCTCACTCCGTAAACCTCCTGCCAAGCTCATTTTCTTTGGGAGTTTGCAATGAAACTGCAGGTTTCAACATTTTGCACAGTCTGATTCTGCAATTAATAAGATCAAAATCTTGCAAGTGGAAGATTAAGCACCAGGATGTTCCCTGTACCCTCACACCGTTCACATCCAAACTGCTGCCTTGTCCATTCATGCTGCTTGCTTTAAGCTCTCTCAGACCCCTGCTACCCTTCCACGTAACCCAGTTTACAGTGTCTTATTACCGCAGTATTTCCCCCCACTTTCCTTCTCTGGCCGGGAGCAGATGGGACCTCTCCAACGCAGTATCCGCAGTGCCACCTTCTGGCCTGCGACACGAATCCCAGCCACCCAGCAAGGCCCTGCTGCAGAAAGGCTTGCCAATCCGCCTGTCCCCTCTGTGGCTACCAGCTCGCACGGCCACATGCAAAATGGCATTTTTAAGATGGTCTCCAAGGAACGCCAGCCGCAGCGTTTTAGTTCACCAGACCGAAGAGCTCGGAGCGCTTGGGTCCTCACGTCGTGCCCAAGGCACGCAATGCAACGTGGGCCGCTCCTCCTCTAACACGCTCCACTCCTCCCTGCGGCGCAACCGCGTGCCACCCTTTTCTCCAGCTCCACACAGACCAGCCTGGGAATCCTCACGCTGTTTTCCTCCGAAGGAAGATATATAAGCGGAGGAGTAACTGCCAATTCCCTGCACTATTTTCTTGGCCTGGTGTCCCAGGATCTAGAAATAGGCTGCTTCTGTTGCTGCAAAGTAGCAGTGTGTGAACTATGCTCTAGTATCAGTTTACTGTGTCCTGAAAGGAGCAGCCACTCTGCAAACAGCAGCGGCTTTGCCGTCATTTGAAATGCTTAGGGCTATCACCTGGCTTGCAGAAGCTCCTCAGCTACTTCACACCCTCCGTGCATCAACAGGTGCATTTCTGTTGAGGAGAATCTCAGGTCTGTACCCTGAAGTGCAGCACCGTCAGCTGCGAAGGAGGGTGGAAACCCACCGTCAGGAGCGTGTCTGTAAGTTGTTCGCTGGACTTCAGTATTAATTCTCTACAACGTTATTTACAGCCATACTAAAAAATTAAGTGCTTCATGGAGCTTCTCTGTGGGTTTTGGCCACATGGAACAAATGCGATTTCCCGATGCTTGTATCACATTGGCAGCATTTCAGCAATTTCAGTGCATCTCTCTAAATAAGGACTTCATTCTCATTTATTATAGGCCCCATTACACCACTGGCGGTGGCTAAAGGGGCCTTGATTTTTGGCAGAAATGTCATTTACACCCACCTGATGTACTTTTTATGGCATTCTGATCTGGTATAAAAGAGAGGCAGTGTACTGTACAGCTCCAGCTCGCATCCTGGAAGCCAGAAGTTTTCCACTGACCCTGGCTTTGGCAAACTGGGAAGACATTTCAAATCAAGAGCCTAACCTCCACTAATACACTTATTTTTCACTTCCTTGCATCTATCAAGCCCTTTATAAACCTATATTAGAATAACAAGGAAAAACAACAGAGCAGAAGCAGAACCTGTGCTGGAGAGAATGACATTCACTCTCTGCACGGGGGATATGTAGCTACACCTCCTGGAAGAGGTCTGGGGGATTGCAGCCTTTCCCCCCTGCGCAGCCTCTGCAGTAGAGCTGGGGCATGGCGCTGGGACACCCTGCCTGGAGAAGGCCTGTTCAAGGCCTTGTTCAAGAACAAGCACTTCTCTGTCTGTGGAACTACAGCATGAAGGTGAAGTGTGCAAACCCCCCGTTTGCAATTCAGACCCAAAGGTATAACATTCCTCCTGGTGCTGTTGCAAGGAGGCCACGGATCCACCGTGTGACCTTGGGCATTTTATCCCTCCTCTATAAAACAAAGAGAGGAATGCTTCATTCCTCTCCATTTGCTTCTTCAGACCGGGAGCTCTCCGAGGCAGGGGTTGCCTCCTACACGCAGGGACCATGCCTGGCACAGTGGACTCAGGTCTTGGCTGGCCACTACTGTAACACACAGTAATATTTGGATGAGGAGAGTTTACACATATGGGAAGTCCCACTGGCTTCTAGAATAAGTCTCCCAGCTTAGCCTGGGAACTGCGACTGGGAGATGTAATGATAACAAAACACAAGCCTTCTATCTCCCAGTGGGAATTCTTCCAACTTCCATTTTTCTTAAACCTTATCCATTCCTTTGTAAAATACATATATTTTAAAAATTAAAAACTTTCCAACTGAACTCACATTTCTAAATATGATTTTAAAATTCAGGCACAATTTTGGGGGTAAATTGGCAACATTCCAATCAAGCTATCACCACGGCAATTAAAGTGATTTTTCCATCTGGATATATCCCTGACATGGAAAGAAATTACACTATCACTGTATAAAGCTGTTTTGATAGATCAGTTCCCTCACTGAGCATATTTTATACTCATCAAAACTATTTATACATCCTCACATATCAGAGCTATTCTAGGAATTTCAAATCTGAATAATAATATTAGTCATTCTTGAAAGAACAAACACATGCAGTATCTTTATTAACGCAAAGTACAAATACCTAAGAAGAAACTGATTCCCTCTTTTTGCCTGCTCTTGTGTACACATGCACATACACGCATGCATGCATGGATCACACATCCCAGTGGAACCAAAGATTCCGCTAAGCTTAATTGAAGAGCAACAAAAGGAAGCAGTTTCAGTCTATTTTTAAACATGCATGCTCTAAACATGCACCAAATCAAAACTCCTTAACATACGCTCCTAAGAGCTTTTGTAAAATCCAGCTTAAGGGAATTAGGCACTCGGATCTAATTGAATTTCAGTGCGATATGGACACCTAAGTCCTTGAAGCTCCTTTGGAAACTCCTGTCTTATCCAATATAGGGTTCATTTTCCAGCTGAGAAATACCTTAGTAATGGTACACTTAACACTCAACAGTCATTTGACCTATTTTACTAATGTGTTTGGGAAGGAGGTTAATTAACAGTGGATAGCTATATCCTTAAGCTTAATTTTTCCAACAACCCTGCTCATAAAAGGAAAAATTGAGTACATATTAAAGGAAGCAAGCAATTAAGTTGCACAAATAGTGAGCTCATTGAACTGCAGCTGACTTCTATCATGTCAAAGAACAACTAAACACAGAAGCAATGAAAAGATTGTTGCCACGACCACCACTGAGAACTGCCTGGCAATAAAGATGAATAACTTCCTACTTGAAGATTACTGATTAAAGCTCTTAGAAACCAAAAGGTTAGACATAGGCATATCTGGAGCAAAATATTTTAATGCATGTTTGGCAGATTCTGTAACGTATTTACAGTGGATTTAAAGCAAAGATTTATACAACTCTAGTAAACTCTGCTTTAAGCAGCCTTTAAAATCACGGCAGTTCCAAACATCACAAGTACAGGGGAAACTGGTTCATTTTGATGCCTTAGAGAAGGAGCTACCCCTACCGTTTCCTAAAGACAGAGGTGGGGAAATGGAAGGCCGAGTATTCGAAGGCCTGAGCACACTGTGGGAGGGCACTGGGCTTAGCGGGATGAATGGTGTATAGAAAACGCCAGGCCAGCACTGGCCGGACCATTTCCACAGAGGTCCACGGCAGAATTTATTCTCGTCCCTAAGCACAGGGCAACGCAAAGGTGTACAGCCCTAGAGCCTCGCTGTGACTAAAGAAATCGTATCTTGGTCCTCGATCCAGCGTGACCTAAGGATAAGGAATTGATAATAGCCCTATGTCTGGCGCAGTTTACTGCACTAGCTGAGGCACTGCTGGGGGAGAGGAGAAAGAGCAGCTCTGGTCACCTGCTTCCCATGGGGCTGCACCCCTCCGCGTGCACAGCCTCCCAGAGGGGAGGACAGCCAGCCAGCCTGCCTTACACCCCGACATCCACGTTTGGGACCACAGGGCAGCTTCAGCCGGTTGATTTGGTTGTCTTGCAACAGGTCTCACCGCTACGTATGTCAAAAAATATTCATCACTGAATGGGGGACAATCTGGGCAGTGCGGAGAGGCATTACGAAGCTCTTGGGCTAATTCCCTGCTGATAGCAGCGAGTAGGAGTAGGGAAAGAACTGTAACTGTGGAACTGTAACAGAAACTGGAGTTTTCATTAGCCAGAAAGGCCCTTTTTGACAGCCAGTACAACCTGATGTTTGTTACAGTGACTGGGCGTACAAACGAAAGCCCAATAATCAGGTGTAGTGGATGCAGAGAGCTAGTACTTTGCATTGGGTATTTGCAAAGCAGCAGCGGAGCCCAAAGCCAAAAGATAAGGAGGCTCCTGCAGAGATGTAACTCTTAGCTGATGAAAATTCTGCTCCACAATACATGTAAATACAGCTAACCAAGATCAGGAGGGAGTGTCCTCATTTCCCCCTTACCTATAGCAACAAGATCAGCAACTTGGGGAACAAAATTCCCCTGAGCACTGTTTCCGAGACTTTTTTTTTCCATTTCTTGCTATGCTTTCTTGGAGTGTTTCCCCAGAAAGAAATGCTGGTTGCTTGAAAATGAATTTTGGTTTTATAGCTGATATCGCACAGTGTGTCCCTGATGTAAATGCTTAGCTGTGTGTTTCTGCTTCACCTGGCCCACCAAGGCTATAATAGCCAAAATCCAATGCCCCACAACAACCACTGCGATAGTTGCTCCATTAGTACACCAGCAAACCTACCATCTTGATAGCTTCTAAATGAAAAAGACACACAGCAGCCACTTCAGGAGAGAGTCTGACACAGCAGTGGTTGGGAAGAGTGTATCTCTGTCCCAGAGGAGCTCTTCTGGGACATGCCCATGAGGCAGAAGCCGTGCAGCACAGAGATATGTTCCTCCTCCACAACACAACTTGCAGCAATGCTTTTTGGATTTCCAGCCCTTTAAAGTTTTCACATGGGAGTGCACGCCATGCACTAGCAAATCTAAACTTAATGACAATAACTGTGCTTTTCCTAGTGACATCTCATAGAACTCTACAGAGGCAAACTGTGGCGACCTCCTCTTCCCGCACACTGAGGCTCCCTGCATCGCAGTCTGAAAGCCGCTGGCCTAAACAGATGTGTATAGATGAGAGAGACATCAAACAAAACTGTTGGGCCCCAGTGGTGGAATGAGGGCAATGAACTATGCAGAAATGCAGGGAAAAGAACTGGAAAGGCAGTTTGGCTGGGAACAGACAGTGAGAACATTCAGGCAGAAGACTCAGGAAAATTTTATTCAGATAAGTTCTGATTATTTGCCGTCTGTGACTAAATGCGAAGCACCTGCAAATGCAATAGAGCAAAAATCTACAAAGCAGAAAGCTACTTCATCCAGTGTCCGGGGAACGACTGGCTTTGTCTAGCAAAGCGACTTGATTTTAAGTAGACTAGGTAGAGAATCTATATGCAGTTCCATGACAATTGACATTAAATATGATTATTACTCTCTTAGCTCTCACTGTAAAATACTTCTGTGCATTAATGACATGAATTTTGAGCTCACATTTTTAAACATCAGATCCAAAAAACAGAAAGAAATCTGTGGGCTCAAACAACAATTAGCCCGTTGGCTTTTAAGTGCTTGACCTTTATTTGTCCCACACACACCTCCCCCTGCCAACTCCTTGAAGTCAACTGGCATCTTCTCCTGAGTTGGGGGGCTTTTGATAATGCCCCAAGAGCAAATATCTTATTATTTCGAATCACTGCACGCTGATGGAAGCAAGACTTGCTCTTACAGTTCTTTTTAACCTGACTTGGAAATAAATAACTTGGAAAAAGACCTCCATTTCCACCTACTTGATCCTCTGACTCGTGCCTTTTTGCCCATGAAAATTTTCTGAATCCACTTTCCCTGCAGTGAATCACATGAGGAAGTAAAAATCTTAATTGTAACATGAAAGTTAAACAGCAAGACATGACTTCATTACAGTGGAGATAAAAGGGCAAGGGATTGCTGGCATTTTCACCTCATCTTAATTCACGGGGCTTCTTGGGATTGATACGATACAAGCACATGTGAGCGCAGGGAAGAATTTTTTTTTTTTAATGTTTTTGTCTTAGTGCCTTTCCCTGCCTAGCCCCCCCAGCTGCAACCCTGAGCTTTGGGAACACACGGCTACACTCACACCAAGTTACTAACACAAAGCACAGAAATCAAATGTCATGTTGATTCAGAACAGGTAAGACTTGCATATCCAGTGTGCCCACTTACCTATACTAAGGTAACAAGTGTTTAACCAGCCAAGGAGTGCCTCATTAGCATGAAGGTGATAGTGAGACTTGGAAACATGAAAGAGCGGCAAGATAAAAGGACAGTAGTGGGAAATATATGAACTCTAATTACATTAGCAGCAGGAAAAAGAAACCCAAGTGGTTCGCAGTGACTGTGTAACTCACTGATGAGCACGTGTGATATGTTCCATCTCTGTCCAATGCAGACAGTTGATTACAGTCGTGCCACTGCCTATCCTGGCTCAAGCTGTAGGTTTTCCTGCATCTAATTTCAGAAATACCCAATATTGGCCAACATGCTACATGTTAGAAACAGCACGCCCCCTGATTGCCCCTTCTAGCCTTATGATCTATGAATCCTCCCTACGTTTATGGGGAGGAAGCAGTTTTTCAATAGTTAAGACTTTTTCTGATAAGGCTAATTTACAGTCTCCCCTCACCAAATGCATTAAATTGTTTTAAAAAAAATCAGCTTTGCATTCAGCATCTGCATTCACTGGCCAGTGGGTATTTTGGACAAAATAAAGACTGACATAAGGCATTTCCTATCTATGGACGTTTAAAAAAGTAAACAGCTGTGGTATTTTGCGCAGCTTTTGCGTTTTCTTTTTCGTAAATAGTTTAGCCTAAAAACTTCAAATATGCCTTATACTTGTGGGGTTTTTTCTGTATATTTAAGCTCAGGTCTTCATATGATGCATATCTGCAATTTCAAATCTATTCCTATTTGTCAATACATTAAACTGTATTTGTCTATGCAGCACTCAGCTTTGTTGCAGCAATTCGCTCAGTATGTTCTTGCAAGAGTATTGGAGCAAACCGATTCCCTGGGATATACCTACTGTGACAAGATGAGCTGGGGGGAAACAAAAGGCATTCATGCACATCGCATGCACAAGCACATGCCCAGTTCTGGGAAAATTTGCGACATCTCAGACCTACGGATACTTTTCATTTCGAGTGTCGTAAGTGCATGAATAGCCACTTTTGTGCAGAACCTTCTGATTAAAAAATGTCAGACTGATATAGAGGGAAGGCAGGAAAGCCAATAAGGCTAAATGAAACATACTTCTAAAGGAGGTTTTCATGCTCCTTAAATCCCATAGGCTTTCAAGTCTGCTTCTGTAGGCTCAGCTTTTCACATCTTACCAGTTTGACGATGTTATGAAATCTACTTGGAACAGATAAAAATTCAAGACAGAACCATAAAAATTGACATTAAAATAAATGAAAGGAAAAACACCACGTACTACCTTGACCAATTGTGTTGACATGAACAGCGTTTCTGGAGACCCTGCATGATGATGGAAGCTCTGCAAAGTCAGACAAGGACAGATCTCGGCCACTTTCAATTTAGCAACAGTTATTATTTGTGCTGAAGTTTCAGCTAAAGCTTCCAGCCGAGGATCAGGGTTTTAGGGCTAAGGTGCAAACTATTTAATCCATCACAACACTACAACAATTTGATGAAAGAAAGAAAGATGAAGAGAGGTCTCTTAGGTGTTCAGTATCCAGCTGATGACAAAGCCTGTCCAAAGGCCATAGGAGTGGCAGTACTACTTTTGTGGTCATTCCTTAGGAGGTTTTAATCAATGGCATCTGCAGAAGTAACACAAGTAAATGAAAATTATTTTATCGCTGAAAAGACTAACTCCATGCTGAGATAACATGGCATGACTGGGTTCCCAGCAGACAAAACTTCTGTAAGAGCAGGAAGGTATTTTGCAGAGCCAGAAGACCTGCTGCTGCTGTTTGTTTTGCCTAAAATAAAGCTTCAGTTTAAAGATTTGGATTACTGCTGGAGACCTGAACTTGATCTTGTTGTTTTCCATGGAACAGCCCCCTTATCATGGAAAAGAAAAGAGTGAACCCATACAGTATGGGAAGAAAATCACACCCTCCTGAAAAGTGCGTCTGACTCTTTGGCACTGGAAAACTCAGTGGCAAAAGTTCTGCTTACTGAGCAAGCCCGTTATCCAGCTAATTCAGGTAGAATCTGGAACAGCAGATGCAATTCTTTAAGACTGAATTTAAACCATTTTTATATAATCATCCACCACATCAACATTCCTGGCAAACAAAGGCCATCAATACTGCCTTCCTCGCCAACTCACTCTTGGAGAGGGATGAGAGAAGAGAAGACTCTATGTGCTGGTGCTTCTCACCTCCAGGAAAACAGAATGGAAAGAAATATGCAGTATCTGCTTGTCACACTAGAAATTGAGGGGGGGAGTGTAAAAGTAAAATTCATGTGATTCCTGAAAAGTAACTCTCTTTGGTATAGGCATTAGTCCTGGGCTCATTATGAGGAACTATGAACTTAGTTTGACCACTGTGTTGGCGGGAGTTTCTGCAGGAGTGGGGGGAACTGAAGGGGAAAAAGGATATTAAATATACAGGATTATGATAATAAACAATAAGGTTATTTTAATGCTATTCTAGGATGTTTTTTCAAGCAATTTTAAAATTCATATGAAAAATACATGCACATAAGGAATTTAGGGTTAGATTTCTTCTTTCTCCACCCCCCGCCTGCAGCTACTCAGTTTCTCCTGGCCTGCACTGTTTGCCGAGCAATGTTAGTTGTGAGTAGTTTATCTTCATAGCTGTTTTGCTGGTTTGTTTGTGTTTAGCTGAAGTTTTGATCCTTTCTGGTTAGCGTCTTTCACTGGCAATTATAGGCAGTGTACCGTGAAAAGGTTAGTTTGGTCAGCGGAGCAGAGGGTTGGGCGGGGGGGAGAGGGTTAGGAGAGTTTATCAAATGATCAGAGATGCCTTGTTGGCGCTCATCCTTTGTAAACAATAAGAAATGTCAGCGTTGCTGGTTGCTGTCACTGCTGACAGTATAAAGAGCAGAGAGTGTAGCATTCTTTTGGAAAGCTGGTTTACTGGGAGAGGAAACAAGGCTATGGGATGAAGGCACTTCGTGGATATCCGAGTACCTTGGGAAAAGAGAGGAGTTTGGGCTTCTCACTCAGCAACCTAATGAAAACTAGACAAATAGTCTTGCATTTAATATATAGTTTCCACCAATTCATGCTTCTTTTGTTAGGAACAATTCTAGTCTGTATTGGAAAGAGGCAGTTAAATATAAAGAAATCATTTCACATTGACAAGCAAGTTTCAGATTAAGAAGCCAAAGGAAGTTTATGAAAGAAAAGAGAGCTGCATTCGGATAGGTAAATTTCCATTGCCTGACCTTGCATTCCTTCAACTTTGCAACAAAAAGAGAAAAAAATCTGATGCCTGAACAAACAATCAAACGGTAATCGGGAAAACTAAATAAGAGGTCTGCGTTATGAAATGCTGGGATACAAACAGCTACAAGTAAAACAGAAACTTTTAAACGTCTGTGAAAGGGGAACAGCAGCAGAAATAGGACCAACATGAAACAATTTACAAACACAAAGCTATACCTGCAGGCAAACATTTATCTAAAGGAACAGAATGTTCTGCTATTTAGGATCTCATATGAGAATGTGTCCTGTAAAAACACAGATACATTTCCAGGATTCAACTGGATCAGTAAACCCAACCACCATATTATGCAGCATTTCTAATACGTGGCTGATGTTCTTAAACTAAAAAAAAAACAATGTAAAATAAAGGCAGATTTCCTCCAAGAAAACAAATTACACGTGTTGAATTGTAATAAACAACATACTGTCAAAACAGCATTATTTAAAACAACTGATAACACTCCATATTCACTGTTGATTTGACACACAAAGTACTGAATGGATTTTGAGAGTTACCAGTCTATCAGTCACCCTGGGAGATTTATTGCACTCGAGTCAAATAAAACTCACAGAACTGTTTAACTCTTGGTCTTCTAGACTCTGTAGAAGGAAAAGGAGAATGAAATTAGTCTGGGAAAACAGGTAGGCTCTCTGAAGCAGAACTTTAGCTGGTGTTAACTGTCACAGCTCCACTGCACTCCACTCATCTATCCATATAGATAGCCCATATAGATAGTCCATATCCATCTATAGTCCATAGAGATGGCACTGCCACATACATGTGCATATAAAGCCACATAGTAAATATATACCCGAAACACAGACATTTAGAGACACAGAGGTGGCAAACATTCTCAAAAGTGTAGTGATTCTTCACTCCAAACTCGGGAAACCTGGTGCCAGAGACACCTTCCTCTGAAAATTACAACCCTGTCAGGTGCCCTGAACTGGGCATCAGCGTTGCTGTGTTTCACGTTTCACATGTTCCCCTGTGAAAATGATGTTTGATACCTGTAAGGGACACTGGAACGGAGTCCCAGTGACCCCAGCAGCCTGGAATTTTCCCCTTTATTCAGAAACACTGCTCTGAGTCACAATAGTAAGAGTGCACTTAAATACAGACACAGATGAGGCCTCTGAGCTTCCACTTACACTGCTTTAGACCACTGAAGTCAGCGAGTATGCCATGAACTTCACTGGGCACAGGATCAGGCCCATACCTCTCATACCTAAAAACTGCTTGCTTTCCTGTGAAATCCTACAGCCAGCGAAATCAACAGGAGTTTCACCTAAAAACTTAACAACTCATTTTAGATCTTTTATTCCTCAATGATAATCTCAAAACAAAGCGAGCATTATCAGTGACCTAGTACTGCATAGGGGTAAGTGGAACTCTGAAACATTTCTTTTCCCCTTTTTTTTCTCGTTCTTTTTTAATTGCAAAGTAACAAAAGGGACTCTCGCTGTTTGGATCACTTTTCATGAAGTAAATGTACAGACCCAGTCTTAAGAAACAATTGTTCTCGAACTGCTTTCTGAACTAACAAATAGTAAAAATAAAATAAAATAAAAAAGATTTGCCTGTCATGGGAGTTGGTCAATAAAATGCAACAGTGTTTATTACAACATTTAAAGTCTGTGATTAAGAACACCAAAAGGCCTAAACTAGAAAGGGTTTTAGCCTGTAATTTCCCTACAGTCCTGGCCTGTACTTCCTTATGAGCTAGCTCAGCAGGGCTTTTCTTCCATGTCCATCATCAGCTTGTAATTATTGCCATTCTCAAAGCTATGCCAGATGGGCTCTTTAGAAGCCGGCATGCAGCTTGTTTATGAGCGAGCGAGCTGTAATATTACTCTACACAGAGACCTATCTGGTCCTAGTCAAAGAGCCATCGTGTTCCCCCCTCCCCATCCCTCCTCACTCTCCCTGCTTCCCTAGACAAGCCTCTCAGTTTCAGCTTGCTTCCCCCACCAAATGGGGACGGCATGGGGGATACTGTAACCCAGAACAGGGAGGCTGATCTCCGTCTCTCACTCTATTCATTCCTCGAAAAAGGTACATCGAAATGGTGCAAACCAGACGCCCAGGCAAGACGCTGACTTTGAGGACATTTCCTTCTTTCTCCCACTTCTTCCTCCTCTCTGAGCCTATGTTTCTTCCTTTGAGCGAGCACTGAAGTTTGGGGACTGAATCTCCCGTTGCTGCGCCTAGTGGAGAGGATAAACATTTGTGGAGAGGTTGAGGTTAAGCAGTTGTGCACGGCAACACAGGGAACGGCAAGAGGGAATAACCCAGAGTTCATCTTGTTATAGGCGGTCAGCGTTAGATATCTTGGAAGGCCAAGACAGTGCTTCTATCAGTAGTTAATGAGGCAGGACTTGCAACAGATAGCCACTTTTAACTTACAAAAGCTTTTAGATGTCTCTGTTTACTTTGATCCATTTCAGTTCATTTGAGCCCTTTTTCTTTTCCTTTTTTTAAACCTTCCCCCTCCCCACAGCCACCCCAGATAAACTGCCTTCCCCCTCTCTCCCCCCACCCTTAACTCAAACAATAGTATCATTTACCAACTTTTATACTTAACAAGTTTGAAGATCTTTAGTCAAGTTCTGCTACAATGGCATAAAGAAAAAACATGGCTCTTGAGAACACCATCATAAAGAGAGAGGGAGGGGAATCTGGCTGCAGAAACGTAATTAAAAAATCCGACTGCCGAAAGATAAATGAAAGGAAGGGGGGGGTGGGAATAACAGGAAAGGCTGCATTTTCAGGAGAGATTTAAAGTTATTTGTTCCTGATTGGGGGAACTGCTCATTCTTTTATCCCTTGTTATTTTATCCATGTGATGCCAAAAGAACTTTCTTTGTTAAAATGTTCTCAGAACGGATAAAACTAATTTGCTGGAATGTGAAATAATCCAGAAAGTAAGAGGACTGTGCCTAATGTTCACAGACTGAGAATGGCAAATTAACCGGCCACGGTTTCCAGTCCCTGGGGCACAGGACTGGAATTTAAAGCTTCCGAAGAGAGCCCTGGTGCTAATGGATTTGCATGAAACTTGGCATGCTAATGGAGATTGTCTCTTGTAATGAGCTTTTAATTAGGTCTGCTTGGTGCTTGACCTTCTTGTAATATGGGGCCACTCCTCAGATGACAGCATTTCTAACCCACAGGTGTGGATAAACAGCTTGTAAACAGACAGGACTTCCCCCGCATTCTCCAAATCTAGCCACTTCTTTCCCTCAGATTGCTTGCCTCTTCATCAGTTATTATTCCTTCCCCCCCTGTGAACGTCCGTCCTTGCTTCCTTGATTATTATTTTGAAAGAGATTTTAAGTCAGTTGTTTTCATCTTCTTGTCTGTTTAAAGATAGCATTCCCACCCAACTGGAAAACAAAACAAAACCAGCAACAGGAACCTGATGTTGTAAGAACATATGGGCAGCCGCAGCATGGCACAAGGATGGGTCACAGGCTCTTGGAGTTCTTCTGATTCCCACTGTCCTTCCAGAAAATAAATGTGGGGAAAAGCCTTACTTCGCTAAACAGGCGGCCAAAACAGCCGTCTCTAGACATACACACATGAGCCCAATTACTGAGGGCCGTACCTCCCTTGACATTCTGAATAGCCCTGAACACAAGAAGTATATGTATTTTCATGTTTTCATATTCCACCATAAAGGGTTTCTTACCACTCACTGTGGCTCTCTGAATCACCACTTCTGCCTTTCATGCTTGCAGGGTGCCCTTCAAATGCTGCCAAGATGTGGTAACATGCTGGAAGGCAGCGCCTTTTGGGAACTGTGTGAATCGCTTCTCACAGCACCAAATTCTCACAGTGGAGGTTACCAGCGACCATGCTTTCCCAAAAGTTCCAGCTCCTCTCACAGACCTTAAAAAAAAGGAAAATTTAAAAAAAGGAAAGAAGCTGGGTGTGAACCATCTGAATATGTAGCTAAAGAACAACGGATACCAGTAAATAAATTTAAATCCTTCTTTTGAAGCAGCCTCTGCCTATTCCCCTGTTTAGGAATATAATTAGCAGTCAACCTCAGAGGATACATATTCATAGATTCATAGAGTGTGAGGCGAGAAGAAACCATTAGATCATCTAGTGTGATTTCCTACATAACACAGGTCATTAACTTTCACTGGGTTACCCCTGTGCTGAACCCAATAATTTGTGTTTGACCAGAGCGTCACTTGTAGCTGGCTGACACATACCTTTCACAAAGGCAGCCAGTCTTGATGTGATGACATCAAAACATGGAGAATCTATCAGTCCTTTTGCTACAATCTTTGGGTTGCTTTAATGATTAAGTGCCCCTTTCATTAAAAAAGGTCTCATTTTCAGTTCAAATATATCTAGCTTCCAGCTAGCAGGTTTCAGTATGCATTTCTCCAATAGATTAAAAACCACTACTTTACTAAGTATTTTATATCTGTGAAGGTATTTATACTTTGAGGCAATTTACCATCAATCTTATTTTGACAAGCTAATCTAATTGAAATTAGGAAGTCCTTGCTTAATTTATACCTACTGGGAAAGACTGCAGAGCTACCTCCCAGCAATGAAAGTGAAAAGGCTCTGAGGAACAAAATCTACCAAACTCCATAATGGAGGAAGGTTACTGAAGTCACTTTAGATACCTACATTGGAGACACCTACCTCTGAGGAAAACAAATGAAATAGGCAATTTAGGGAACATATAGCCTGAGTTGTTTTAGGCAACTGTTATGGGAAGAGACTGATACACTTCAATTCTCTTCATTCATTATTTTGGAAGCTAGACAAGTAGCTGAGGTGTAGACAACTTGCTGTTAACATCTGCATGTGGCCCCACTGCAACTATTAACATCCAAGTAAAAATTACATCTCTTCATGCAGAAGCTAATTCACATCAACCTGAAGTTGAATAAAAACAGCTTTCTTCTTTAAACCTTATGCACAAAGGTAGAAAAGCCTGAAGTGCCTTCCTAAATACCCTGGCTCTATCCAAAACGACTCTTAAAACCTTATTACTGCCACAATATGAAGCTTCCCTTCTCTTTCCAGAGCAAAGGCTTCAGGTGGAAAATCTGAAATTGAATATTATAATTTAAGCAAAATTCAGACACTCCTCTTGGCAAATGCTTTGGATGAAGAAAAAGGACAAGCATAAGACAAGTTTGTCTTTGTGGAATGAGTCATGGGAAGATCAGCTGTCAAGGCCTACAACTCATTCAGTTCTTCTTACAGATGTTTTTACAATTAAGAAAAGTGACTTGAGTGTCAAGTGGGAGAAAGAGTATTCCCCCAAGATTCATCCATTAACTCTGTCAGCAATACCCCAAGCCTCCACATCAGAGCAGGTTCCTTGACTGTTGACAATACAATAAAGAATGACTATTTACCATATGGTAATTATAGTTCAAGATGTGTTGTCCACATGGATTCTACTTTTGCTTCTCATGTATCCATACAGGCAGTTGAGGTCTCTTGGATAGCAGTGCCTATAGAAACATCGTTATGGCTGGATCTGTATTTCTTGTCTCTTCAGATGAGCTACCATGACCACAAAATACTTGGTGAACGCCCCAGGGCTGTGAAAAGGTCAAAGAGAAAAACCCATACTAGAATCCTAGTGAGATATCCTTACAGAGAACTTGAGGTACTTTCTGCAAAGTGAATGAATGAGCAGATGAAAGACAGTGTCTTGCCACCAACTCTGTAATGAGGTATTAGGGAGGAGTGTTGAAAAGACATGGAAAGTTGTTGAGATATTCAAAACCCAGACGGGGATGGTAAATCTTCTTTTTTGTGGGTGAAAAAATAGCAGGAATGAAAAAAGTGTCCTGATTGTAAATTCCAAGGGCATCTCCTCTGGATCTATAAGTTATAGTAGAATCTACAGTGGAGAGAACCGAGTGCAAGCTATGGAGAGATTTTGTGTCTAGCACGTTGCTAAGAGTAACAGTTACTGTACAAGTAAGGAACTGTTTCTTCTTTTTCCAGTGATTATAAATCACAAATATATTCCTCTGCATAGTCCCAAGCGTTACAGTGGCTGTAAAACTTGCTTCTCAAGTCTGTAGCAGCTTGGATGCTTTGATGATGATATGACATATTTGAATGTATTAAAATTGACAAATGATCAAAATCAGAATATTCTTCCAGAATTTTTCTCCCCAGATGGCCTAAGCCCTCCTGGTGAAACAAGCAGCAATGTTCCCTGCATGTCTGGAAGTCTGACAGGTAACATCCACTCTAGATGCATATGGAAGCCAAAATCAAGAGTCTCAGTACTGAAAAGGCCTGATCTCTCTTATTTTCCAGTAGGCAACATGGACAGGATCTGAACTGCATAATCCAGTTAATTAAAGTGATGGTGCCTCATATGTATCCAGTTTATTAAACTTGCTCCTGTCCCTGATCTTTCATAGCTCCAGCAAAAATAACTGACACACTTACTACTTGAATACTTACGGTGGAAATCTGTTAATTTGTTGTACAGGAATTCAGGATGAGTAGTAATAAAATGTCTTCCTTGTAAACAAAAAAAAAAATGAAAGAGATCTACCATTAGTGATTTTCCCTCCACCCTTCCTTGTTATAGCTTAGAAAAATTAGAATTGCTGGACAACTGAAAAAGAGAACAGGAGGGTAACAAGTAAAAAAAGGTCTCACAAGTATTGCCAGAATTCAAGTAAAGCTCAGAAGAGAGCAATTCCTTTGCAGATAACTCAGTCCTCTTTAAGCCTTTTCTTGACCTTTTTAACAGAGGTGTAAAAATATTGAGCATTTCTCAAGGAGCTGCCAGCTGAAACTGTACTGAATTCACCAAAGGCTCATTACAATTTCAGCAGGTATTCTCAAATGTTTTGAATCTGCCTTCTAGATGGAAACGGCAGATGACAACAGGCCTGGATAGAAAATTTCTTTTATTTATCTTCAAGGTACACTGTTCTAATCTTTCCAGCTAAGGAGGATATTTTATGCACTTCAAGAACAGGCTCACTTTGTCTCAATGAAATTAGCAACTTGCTAAACTGTGGAGTAGAAACAGTGCAAATGGGGATACAAAGTCCAGCTATGTTATGGTGATATCATATCCTCAATGAAAAGAACCAGCATTAGATGGATCATCACTTTTTGCAGATCAGAAAACCAATGCTGTTTTGGCTAACAAAGACTCTCCAAATCTTCTTAGCATGTTCTTGTGCCAGCTTTCTGAATTAAGAGGAATCAGAGGGAATGTGGATAGCATTTCCAGTCTTCACAGGGAGAAGTCTCCAGTCTCCACTGGTGAAAGAGGCCAGGATACGATCAGCTAAAAGTTTAGTCCTGAAACAAAAGCAGTGATATCTTCTGTTACGTCCAGTTGCAAATAAGGATGCATCAAGAAACTGTTATTTCAAGAATACTGACCATACTGTCTAGTTTCTCAGGGACAACATCCTTTGATCTTCTTTATGAGGTGGATCTGTAGAGACACCTTCTACCCTAGAAAGGTAAAAACTTAGGAGATTATGAACTGCCTCCTCACCACAGAGATTAGACCTTGCTCTACTGAAGTACAACACTATATGTGAATCTGAACGTCCAGTCGATGTTTGCCCATAAAGCGCATATAGGCGAGAACATGAGAATTGCCATACTGGGTCAGAGCAAGCATCAATATCCTTTTCCCAGTAATGATACTAAGGAGACATCCAGAAAAAGAATAAGAACAGGGCAATCGTTTATGATACACTTGCCTGAATACTGTTCCAGCTTCCAAACTCTGCTCAGCCTAGTGGATTTCATGGTTCTTCCGTTTAGAAACACTTCACAGATCTCTCGTCCAACTGGAGCTCCAGAGATGAACTACCCATTTCTTTTGCCTGGTTTGAACAGGACTCCCATTAGCTGAATTAGCTCCCATTGCCCTCTAGCTCTCTGGTATCTCAGGTATCTCATACTGATACCTGAACAGCTGATCCCTATCGATACTCCCCACATCAGTCAGTCTTCATAGCTTTTCCAGGCTAACAAATCCCGACCGCCATCCCAGACATTCATCAGCCCTGTTGTTCTTCTCTGAAGGTTTTCTAGTTCTGGTATATTCTTTCAAGATGAGGGTCCAGAATTGTATACCACACCGAATGAGTAGGCAATAAATTGATTTATATAAAAGGGTAAAGATCTTCTCTTTTCATCTCCACTCCCTTCCTAGTAATTCCTAACATATGAGCTGGGGTTTTTTGAGTGCTGTTGGGCACTGAACTGACATTTTCACAGAAGTATCCAAGAAAACTAGTGATCATTGCACCTTCTCCTGAGTGGTAATGGTCAGCTTAAAGCTCCTCACTTTAAACGTGAAGTCTAGATCACTTCTCCCAGTGCGCATCTGTTCACAGTTGTCCGTTGAATTTCACCTTCCATTTTGTTGACCAGTCACTCAGCCTTGCAAGCTCTTTTACATTCCTTCACTATCTATCAACAACCTTATTCCCCCGACTAAATCCTGCCTCACCACCAGATTTTCTCACTGTTTGTTCTCTCCTCCCCGACCACTTATGAATATGTTGAACAGCACAGGCCCCAGCTCAGGACTCTACTAGTGAACCTCCCTCTCGGCAAGAACTGACCATTTATTTCAACTCCCTGTATCCTGTTGTTTTAAGCTGGTTATTTATCCACACAAAGAGCTTCTCTCCTATCCCATGGCTGCTGAGTTTCATTAAAAGCCTTTGGTGGGAGATTTTGTGTAAAGTCTTTGAGAATTCCCAAGCAGATTATATCTATCAGATCACTCTTATTCACTTGTTCATTGATCCCACCAGAGAACTCCAAGACATTTGTCTTCTTCACAGGAACCATGTTGACTCTTCCCAAGTCAGTCATATTTATGCATGTGTCCATAGTTTATTACTAATTTGTCCATACAAATGTCTGTATTACAGTTCTGTAGTTCCATGGATCCTGGCTAGAGTCTTTTGAAAGACTGGTGTTACATTTGACCCTCCCTATGTTGGAAAAGACTGGTGAAGCTGGAAGCTGTAAGGTTCACACAAGTGACTCATGGAGCAGTTGTTAAGAGACTGTCTTGTCTTTGCAGCCCACGGAGACGGTCAAAGCCCAGCCAAACTGCTCAGTCCAGGCACCAGAGGTCTTAATTGTCATGATTGCTATTGCTATCTGCATTGTAACTTTATTTACGAACACTGCACAACATCCAAAACCGTAAACCCGCTGCTCTACCCAGACATTGCCAGTTTACACCGCAAAATATTTAGATTTTGTAAAAGCAGACAATGAGGACTTTGTTCAAAAAAAAAAAAAAATGCAAGTAAACCAACAAATAAGACAAAGATAGACCCCGGGGACAAACAGTTCAGCTTGGGACATTTACAGCATCGTTTCAGTTAACAAGCCCAAGTGATCCCAGTGAGCAGGGCAGGAAATCTTCCTGCAGCCACCTCAGCATGCATGTGGAGAGCAACCACCAAGCCCACAGCACCCTACTGTTCTTCACCGGTTTCTAGCCCAGGTGCTTAAAACAGTGTTCTAGAATGATGCAGTTTCTCTTCAAAAATTAGGTTTTTTTCTAGGGGGGTTTTACACCTCCTGCTCTCCCATTCATTCCCCTCCTTATGGCTCTAGTTCCAACACCCTCATGTTCCTTCCACGTCTGCCAAATATTTTCCAGCAACCACATCCCTGTCCCACCTTGTCCATACCTCTACCCCTTTCATCCCCAAACCTAAACTACCTCATCCTTTTACTTTAGTCCTTCCCAATTAGTTCATCTCCTCAGGGTAGAAACTCCTTTCCCTTGGGCTCTCAACATAATAATGCCTGACTCTTAACATTTCTTTAATTCATTTTCTTTTATGCGCATTAGTGATGAAAGGGCAGGCTATCACCACTATTTTACACCTGACACTGAATCACAGAGAGTCTAAGCTACTTTCTGAGGTTCACAGAGAAAATCTGTAACAGAGCAGAATACTGAACCCTTGTCTCCCAGGTCCAAAGGAAATGCTTTTATCACAGACCAGCTCTCCTCTCTCAGGCGGTGACCCCATTGTGGAAGTGGTGGTGGCATGTGACAGCAAGAAATTAATGATTCTAAATTCACATACTTCACCCTGGTCCACGTACGGTCACATACAACACCCTGGTCCGTGTTCAGAGCTCTGTAGTGGTCATATGCCAGATCTCTTCGAGCATGCACAAAGGTAGGAAAAACGGAGCGGTTGCAGCCTCATCCTGAGATAAACTGCTATCAGTACGCTGTAGCTCAGCTAAATGACGGCATCCGAAAGAAACGCATTTGCCAGCAGAGCAGGGCAGTGATTGCGGATAAAATGAGTCTCAGCAGTGGGTAGCCCAGCAGCTCTGGCAGCACCAGCCTGTTTGTGCTAATGATGACAGCTGCACAGAAGAAGTGGGAAAGTTTTTCACTTTGCATGTTTCCGACTCATCTAGTTGCCCTTTTCAGGAGTGCTGTCCAACTGGGATGGCCCAAGGCCTTGTCTCACCCCTCCCTGAAAATGGAAAGGCAGCTGGTATATTCCACACTGTGTACCAACGGCCTGTAAAAATTAATGTTATCCAGCTGGCCACGAACAGGATGGCTTTCTAGAGCTAGAGTCACACTCTGAAACTGGTGCGTTTGCAATGAAAGGAAGATGGGTCTCAGCCTCAGAACTCCACTCCTGCTCATGGGTCCCATGCCTGGGGACCACTTGTCATGCAAGCATTCCCAGACAGATCAGGGAACAAAGTGTTAGACTTCCTTAGATTACTCACATGAGCCAAACAAGCAGGATTTGGCCTGAATACAGGAATCAGTCAGTTATCCACTGCTAAAATATAGTGGATAATTGAAGATGAAAGGCAGCTGTAAACAGCAGACCAGAATATTACACTATTCAACAACACTAGGACTGAGCAGCACATGGAAAAGTACATTCCTATCCATATGAAATGGCAGGATAAACTTTGATAAACAGAACATCATTATCAAATTATGAGTCAGATAAAGTGTCCTCTGCCACACAAACGAGAGTGAATGTTGTCACCCATAGAAGAGGCTATGCCAGGAACTGGCCCCTCTTGCCTGGAAACAGAGGTAGAGCTGAAAGCCAGGGAGGAAGGGAAAGGGAAAATAGCTGTGAAGAGTAAGGTTTTCCACTCCTACTGCTGGCAGAGAAGGAGAGGACAGCAAGATAGCTGCTGCTGCTGCTGCTGCTGCTGCTGCAGCTGGGAAAGGCCACCTCCTCCACACACCCCAACTTCTCTGCCGAAGCAGCAGCAGAAGCGCTGGCTCTCCAGAGATCCGGCATGCACCGAGCAGGCGGTGGGGCCAAGGAATCTGCCAGCTCCAAGGCAACTGCTTTGCCTAAACTAGAACCTGCCCTGGTCCAATTCAGTATTCAGACAAGATACCTGGGTATGCTGAGGAAGATACCCTGCCCTTGGTTCTTCATCTCACCAACAGAGAGCCAGAGCCAGCATTAGATGCTGGGGGATCCCCACCTCTCCATTTGCCCACTCACACACTGGATGTCTCACCCTGTTTTCAAACACCATGGGCCACAGGCAATCATGGTGGCTGCTTGTCTTTACAGCACATCCAGGAGCAGAGATATACCTCCTGACATCCTGCAATGACATCCCTGTGCTGACCCATGGCACAGAATGTCTGCTACAAACCACCATCCTGCCACACGTGCATCTCCCAGCTGGGCAGCTCTAAAGACCAGCCCTGTCAGGTCCTGCACAGCCCTGGCTATAGACCAGCTGATCCGAACAGGAAAAGAGAAGTGTCAGTCTCATTTACTACGAATGACACAGCCAGTAGGGTGAGACTGAGTTTTGGCTCAAATCCTTGAGTGTGGTCATTCCTGCACCACCCCCAAGGAGCTGAGAGAATAAAGTATGACCCCTTCCCTGCTCACCACTTGTGGCAGAGCAGGGGGAAACATGGCAGTCCTGTGGCCTGAACAGCTTGCTTTTCCCTCATTCCAGCTGAGCTCCACTGGCTGGTACGCTGTGGGAGAAATGAAATAGCCTGAGTTTCTTCATGACCTTCTCCACCACTTGCCTGCTCATCTCTGTGCACCATCTCTCCTGTCTCCTCGCCTTTGGGTGAAGTGGGGAACCAGAGGCTCACACGCTGGGTGGGAACACTTCACATCCTCGTGCAGCTGCGCTACGGCTGGTCCAGTTGAGCACATACTACAGAGATGATTCAGTCGCAATAGACTCACCACAATCTGTGTCTTTTCCTTTTTTAAACATTATCATTCAGTTTCCAAGAACAGACCAATAGCTTTTATAAGCCCTACAAATATTCACCTTTAAAAATATGCTCCTTCTTTCTGAAGAAATTACTTTTATGTCTATTTTTAAAGTACAAAGGAGTTGTGGTTCTCTATGTGGTTTTACAGTTTATGGTCCCACACATTTTGGAAACTGCAAAATACGGATGTTTCCCTAGTGGAAAAATTTCACTATAAAAAATTCATGGAGTTTCCTGTTTTCACGTGGGTCTTCAGTATTTTCTCTTTAAAAAAATATCACCCCTATGGAAGAATCTGGTAGAGCTTAACAGCAAAGAAGCAGCATTCTACAGATGTGGTAAGTGTCCGACAAAATGCAATGGAAAATTATAACCTCTGTTAAGAAAGCCATAGAGTAATTCAGAAGTCCCTGTTACTGTTTTCATTTACTGATCTGAACATTTCTATAGGAGGTTATTTTTCACTACAAATTGACTGGTTTCAACCTTGTTACATCTCATTTTCCACTGAGGTAGAGCAGGGTAACATAGTACAGAACAGAGCACGCAGTCCAGGAGTGCTCTGGGACGCCAGCACACACACGCCACAGGGGCAGAGAGATCACCCCAAAGGCTGCTCTGCACCGGGATCCTGGTGTGTGCAGTACATATGACAGTGACTACACAGAGTGGGGTTGACAAGAAGGACCGGGACAGTCCTAGGAAAGGAATCAGCAGGACACTAAGTGTACGGGGGGCATTTGACCCACAGCACAAGCTGCATAGGGTCATGTTAGCAGAAGGACTGAAACATCTTACCCCCTCCTCAGGAAATCTTCCCTTGTTAGTACTGGCTGGAGGAGCCTCTGAGGGGCAAAGGAAAAAAATGTGCCACAGGAGAGTAATCAAGGACCGAGGATGTCTGAGTGGCTGATGCAACTTAGCTATCGCTCCTCACTCAGGGCTTAAAGTGCTTAAAGGCAAACCCTCTCTCTCCTCAATTGCTACTTTCTATCCTTCACACTTCACTTGCATAGAAGAGCAGCATGTCTACTTGTGGCAGCAGCAGGATGGCTCTCCAAAGACACTCTGTAAGACAGCATTTTGCGCAAGATGAGGACTGTTCCAATAGCCCAGAGGGAGATAGAAACAGCGTGCCTACAGTCTGGGGTGAGAACTGGCTTCCTCTCTTCCTCCTGGAAAGCAAGATCCTAGATCACAGTAATAACAGCAACAACAGTAATACCTAGACTGTGTTCAAAGGCCTGCCCATTTTTTTTCTAGCTGTACAAATGGGCCTGTTGACAAATATCGCTGCTTCGCACAGACTTTGCTTCCCTTGTATCAGTAAATCACCACGGCTGCAGCAAAGCTACAAGTATTTGCTTCACGATACTTTACATATGGTCATGATCTGAGCTCTCACAGCCGCCTTTTTCACCCTATTTATTTTGATTTCAGCAATGCAGGGATACCTGTACAAACTTATGGCCTTGCTTATCACATACTTACCATATAATGCTTATCACATAACGCTGCTGGCATTTTCAGTGTAACTCATAGGGGAAGCCCACCAGCTGGGTAAGAAATCTTTTCTATAACTTTTTGCACCCGGAAGAATATCTTCAAACCTCTACAAAACCTTGTGAAAGGGATTCTTTTGTCACAGAAAGAACAATTTTTTGGCCTGTCATCTCTATCATCCCAGATGAATTTGCCAAATCAGAAAATCCAGTACTGTCAATGGAGATCTTCCCAGTTCATTCCAAGACTTTCAATCTAGAACCAGCTGTTCAAATCTGCAAATAACATGAAGCTGCCTGCAGTACCTCAAGAGACCCAGGAGCCACACTGGAATAGCTTCCTTTGCTACACAAAAGCCCTGGAAATTTAGGTAAGCGGAGACAGAAGTTCAGAGCCTTACTACAGCCACACAGCCAGGCAGTGCAGAGCCATCAATTGAGCGATTCTTTTTTCTTTCTTTCTTTCTTTTTTCTTTTTTTTTAATTTTTTGAAGTATTCTCTGCATTCCCTCTGCAATTCTCTGCTTTTCTATACTGGCTCAAAGGCTGACCAGAGCTGGGGACAGACATTTCTCTGTAGCTTCTTCTGTATATACACAGGCTGTCACGGCCAGGCTGAGCAGGACTGTGGTGCATGAGCTGGTAGTAGATTTCTCCACACCCAAGGCCTCTACAAGCTTTTGTCCTTGGGCTGCGAAACAGCACAGCTTCACATCCCAGAACTCAAACTCAATTGACTTCCTACTCCCCCTCTATATTCCTCCTCCTTTTTTTTTCTTTTTTTTTTTTTTTTTTTTTAACTGAATGGCCATAAACTTCACCAACAGATTCCATACGGGTTATGTTACACCACCACCTGACTCCAAATCAATTACAGTCCAAAGGGATAGAGTTGCAGAGAGTCTGCAAGGCCCAGCCCTGGGGTTTCCATGCGGGACAGAGAAACTACAGTGCTAAGAACAGAGCCTGGAGATCCAGCTGAAAGAACTGAGTGATTTCACGATGAAAGCATGAGACTGGGAGGTAGGAGACCCAGGACTGTGCGCTAGCCCTGCTGCAGACTGCCTATGTGAGATCAATCTCTTTATTTCATGTCTCAGTATATGGCTCCTTGCATACCAGAGTCCTCAGGGCTTCTCAATGCTATCATAACACTGATGTTTCATGACAAAGATGCAGAATGCTTTCTGGAAGACTAAGGCACTGTGAGGGTCTGAGATTCTGTTTCAAAACAACACCAGAGATTTCCACTGTAGCTCTAAGAAATATGAGCATGCTGATCAGTAAGAACTACCAGAATAAACCATATTCTTCTCTGACATCTGTCATTAGGAGGGAAATCACAGGATGGAAGGGACTTAATTCACTAAGTTCTGTTTCCTGCTATTACAAGCAACCATGTCATATAATCCTTTTCATAAGTCACACACGTTTGTTTGTCAGCTGTACCTTACTAGGCTGAACGTAAGGTGTAACATAAGAAAGCAAACAACGCTTTCTCTGCAAGCAATGGCTGTGAAGGATACAGCCACAGAGATAAGAGATCAGGCAGGTTGCGGCTGCCATAGATCTCGTGAATAAGGCCCTCCACCATCTACATGGGATGGCAAGCAGTGCTCCACACCAGTGAAAAGACACAGACAGAGTACAGAGAGCGTGTTGCTTTGTCACTTATATACCGGAAAGGCTGAGCACAAGGATTGCTCATCTCTCCTTCCTCATGTCTTCTCAAGAGAGACTGGAAAAGGGATAGAAAAGATAGTATTTCTTACAACCCTGGTACACACGATGTACAGTACAGCACCATGCAATTCCATGTTGAGATAGCAAAGATATGTCTGAAAGAGAAGCAGGATCTATTTAGCAAAGGCAAAGCCTTACTGCATTCAAGCCACCTCACTGAAAGTGCTCTGGGCGCTGCACTCTGCAGCAAAGAGAAAATCTTTTGAAGGCTGCTGCCCAACAGGGAGAAATAAATAGCTGCTTTGCAGTGTCTGAAGACACGTGCATATCCTAGACCTGTTGTTTGGGCAAAGATACTCCTAGTACAGAAACTGCAGCTTTTAAAAAGTGGTCTGGAGAAGTCACACTGTGCGGTGCCTGTGAACAACCTGAATCACTGCTGAAGACTGCTGCCTGTCGGCTCAGGTCTGAAACCTTTGGGGCTCACTTGTTTTCTGCCGATCTCAGCAGAAGCTGGAACATTTCTAATGAAGTCCTCTTCAGCTGCTTTAGCTTAAGGTTGAACTCACCAAATCCAGAAAAATCTCTGAGACGCACAGCTCTCTAGCCTTCGTTTATCTCACTGAATTGAGAAAAACAGCAATTACCAGGCACTGTTGTGAGAAAGAAATGGATACAGGGCCTGGTGAAACATGCTGCGTACCTGCGTGTTTCCCAGTGGGGCACAGCCTGAAGTCTTGGCTCAGTTTTTAACTCAGCACAGCTTGGAATGATGTTAAAGAACGGATAATGAAAGAAAGAAGTGAAGATTTCTGGATAAACCAGTGGAAGATGCTGTTGCTAAGCACCTGTTCGATAAGTTAAATAAGGAAACATGACACATCACCCAAAAGCCTGAAGCCAAATTTCTCTCTGGCATAACTCTACTAAATCAATCAAATTACACAAGGAATGAACTTAGTTCAACACACCTCTGCCTAGCAGCCACTCCGGATTTGCCCTTCCCAGTTTTAGCACTGTTTCTCCAAAAGAATTGCGATGTAGACCAGGGAGTTCACTGGAAAGTCAGCCTTTGTAGATTTGAAGTTATGGGGAGGGGAGTTGCTGTTCCTCTCTTGCCTAACCTGCCTTGAACTTCTCTGCTGCAGGAACTCGGAGATCAGCACATATGTTAGCGCCTTTCAGTGCGTTCACACTAAGGTAAGCTCAGAAAGAAAAAAGTCTTCACTCGCCAGCTTTTGATACAACCTGGAAAACAAACAGCTTGGAAGAGTTCCTTTTTCCTCAGCAGTGAAAATCGTGGTAAAGCACCATCTTGATAGTTCCCAAAGAGATTCATTTACAAAGATCAGTATAGGGGAGGCTTGTTTGGTCTCCCGAGATGTATCTCATCCTCTGACAATTCACTGAGACCTTTGCTGTATCTAGCTATATGTGTATAATTATCTGCTCTGATACCTGAGCTTCTATGCAACAGTCTTACTCCAAGTAATCCAAACTATCCCCAAGGCATGGCACACACAGAATGGTCAGGGGAGAGAGGGGAGGAGGGGCTGTGGACTTCCCTCGTTTGCCGCTGGAAATCGGCATTTTAGGGCCTTGTAGTCATTTCCTTGCTAGTGTGAGGAAACTTTTTGTACATTTATATAAAATAGGAGGCCAGAAGTGCACACCCCCATCTTACTTCCTAATATATTATGTCCTCCCCTGCCGAGTCCTGGGACTTAGTCTGGATTTGGTAACTGAAGTAATATAAATGTTAGCTAAGAAGTATTCCAGCAATATGGTTCCAATTTAAGCTTGTTTTGAAGTCTAAAGGACTAATATGTCTCAGAGATTCTTCACTGGACGTTTAGCTCTAATGCAATTTGTGCAGGAGTGCACGCTGCTCTCTAGAAGCCCTTCTGCGACGCTCCAGAAAACAGGTTCCTTCCCAAGCAGGACAGAGAGCCACCACGAGCCTCGGCCCTTGCTGATAGCTCGCTTGCCTCTTCTGAATTTTGGGGCTTTGCTTAGGAAATGGTGTCATGTTTGCCAGGCCTTGCGGATAAATGAAGGCGCGCAGGCACTGCGTATCGCCACTGGTTTCACTCCCCTTTTCCTCCTGCTTTTCGGAGGCGAAGCAAGCCACCTCTGAAGGAAGCCATGCTCTGCAAGCTGTTTGCACTTTACTTCAATAACATGCTTCTTGCAATGCTGGCTTTATTTGTGTAGACATGCATTCTCAAGGTTTGCCTGCCCCCTTTTCCTCCCTCACACCCTTGCGGAGCCCCTGCCTGAATCCAAGTAATGAGCTAACCCATGGAACTCATTGCCCTTTATCTTGCTGGGGAACGTGCACCTTTTGAACTGCCATCTGCAGATTGTGTTGATGCACTGACTTGTTAACTGTGCCATACTGTGAAGGAAATGGCATGATTTAGATCAAGTGCTCTGGACGGCTGTTCATAAGAAACACTTGAGCCAAGCTGTTACTGCTCAGGATGTGCCCTGGGGAGAGGGGTTTCGTTTCGGGTCATGCTCTTGCCTTGTATGAGGGCAGGCGCAAAGTACTGAAATCACAGTCCTTCCCTGAAGCTGAGGGGAGGGGGGAGGAGAAACATTATGAAACCATAGAAGCGAAGCTGCCAAATTAACTTCTCACCCTTTCAATCACACTCCAGAGGATAAAAGCCTAACATTTCTGCCTCAGAAACAGGCTCAGTTTACACCAAACAAGTTATTTCTCTAATTTATCAGACTTGCCAGCTATCATTCTAATTATTGGAAACCTCAGACTTTTTATGAAGTCAGCTGTACAGCGTTATTTGCATGGTTGTAGCATATCGCTAGATAAATAGGTCTTGGGGAAAGAAAGGCTTTTTAGAAAGGAATCTGCAGGTTTCTTTACACAGTTAGGGGTTTAAGAACACTATCACTGGGAAAAAAAATGGTTCTGGATTTGATTTTCTTTAAAAAAAAAATGCAACTTCCAACATAATGTAACATAGCTCAAGTCAACATGAGAGGAGGAGACTATGATGGAAAGCTTATCAAAAGACTCCCATTGACTTTCACTGGCTTCGGATCAGCCCTTAATTCTTTATCTTCACTTGCATAGTAGCATAATCACGGAAACAACCTAACACCCAGCAGTCAGGGCAGGCTGGAGGAGTAGTCAGAAAGAGCCATCTAGACAGGCTGCTCACCCAGCCTTTCAAAACGCAAACACTGATTTGTCCATTATATGTAAATGGATGATTAGAGTCATTCTCTAAGACAAATTTACTTTTCTGCACACTCTAAATCTGTTTAGTCACTTTAAAGGTGTCAATTATTGGAGCATGCTAAGACTATGAATTTCTTAGTAATAGCTTTAATAACATTTTGAAATGAAAAGCAGATACCTTGAAGTTGGCTTACTTTGAAAAGACATATGAGTAGATCTGGTTTTAATTTATGTCCTATTCTACATCTGGAATCCCTTATAATTAAAACTAAAAGCTGGACTACTACTTCCACCTGTCAAATGATGAAAAGATGAATGCACTAATAGCTTACTAAATAGCCCAACATGATAGAGTTTACTTTCCCGTTCTATACAGTAAAAAAGGATTTTGGACAGGAGGCTAAAGGTCTTTGGTCATTACTAATAACATGCTTTCAGTATTAACCTACGTACCCCACTACCACCACCACCAGTGCCTTTTGGCACCGAGATCTCTAAACTGCACTTTGCATTTTGATTAGATGTGTGTATTCATCTCTGCTGCTGCAGCGTTTCAAGCTTTCCCAATCAACAGGTTGTCTGCCAGGTGGATTCTCTCTCCTATAACTATTTTCAACCACTCCACATTTTTCTTCCTCTCATTTTATTCTCTCATTAACTACTTTAGTCCATCAAGTTTTCCATCTATATTTCTGAAGCACTCTTATCCCGAATGACAGCTTTCCCATTGATGTGAGCAGTCCAGGGCGTGTGACAACTTGGACTCTATTTTTGCACCTTCTTGTGCCGTTCCTTTATGATCCCATCCCCTCCTGATCCTGTTGATCCACCTGTCTCATCTTACCACACTGCCTGACTCAAGAGAATTTCAGTGCATGCATTTGTACAGAATCGAATAAAACTAGAGCCTCAAAAGATAAGTAGGGCCTTGAGGTACAGACACAATATAAATAAAATGACAGGTGTTGGATTAACAGGTTAAAACACAATAAAACTATTCTCCTACAGAAATACTGAACACTTTTTCCTTAACGTGTCGATACCTCACCCGTGAGTCTTTATAGATGCACAGTCAGATTATGAACCTTTTATGGGAATCCATGAGATTCCAGCTCCCCAGTGTGAGCCTACAGCCTCTTTTGGCCCTTCAGAGCCATTCTTTCCAACACAAGCCTGCCCATTTATCTTTAAAGCTGTTGGGAAAAACAAACAAACACATAAACAAACAAACAAACAAATAAATAAAAACCAAAAAACAACAGAGGGGTGAATCCATTTGCAATGCTATACATTCATTTTAAAAATAAATGAAGAGCAAAGGAGTTAGTTTCAAAAGGAAAACTTTGGTTCTGTCCTCGCACAGTCCTTGCAGCAGACAGCCAGCTGTGTGGGCAGTCTCTGAAGATTAATTGTCTCATCGCTTGCTCTTGCTTCCTCTGTTCATAGAAATATGAAAATATGTGACCTGGAAAACAGGATTTTACTCTGCCTGAAAAATAGTTCGGAATAGTCCAAAACATGAAGGTGTCTACTCTAGATAAAGCAGTCTTATTAACACTGTTGTTGGTATTATTGCTATCCTCACAGCTATTGCTATTTCCAGTGAACAAAAAAAACCCAGTAGTTCTTACAGTTCTGCATATTGCTGAATAGAGTGTTTTCATATGACTGTGTTCCTCAAAGGAAAATAAAAGTCTTGTCTCCTGAGCCGCTAGACAGCTGCCCAAATGCCTCCTTGGCATACTGATGCCAAGAGACATGAATATTCCAGCAAAATGTTTTAGCTCAGACAGGGAGTTATGGAAAAAGCTGTCCCAAATATTACAAATGCGCAGCACTCAACTTCTTACGTCAAAGCAAAGAGTAATGTTTCGACTGCCCCAGCAAGTAGGAAATGATGCAGGTATTAAACATTATTACGAGAACAGAGACACATTAGTTACTGCTTATCCAGTAGGACTGTGAATGGAGCTTTTTGTTGTGAAGGATTTTCATGGGGAAAGTTAATACACTTTGTCCAGACCATGAGATGGTACAAATCAGTGTAGTTCCATCTAAATCAATGGATCAGTGTTGATTTACAGCAGCTGAGGATCAACCCCCTCTTTTCTGGCCTGCTGAGGATTGTATAACATATACTGCCTAGAAACACTGATGACAAATTTGAAACTGTGTAGGGATATGCTGAACCAAAAGCCTGATTCAAACCCAAACTGGCTACTCTCCTTTTAAATCACTAAGAGCTGCTGTCTTAAACGTAACTGTCAAACGAGCATTTTTAAACATGTATCAAAATCTAGTGGCTGCACCCTCTGGTCTGTGCCACGCATGCTGCATTCCATACAAACTCAAACCCGCCTAGTGCCGATTCATAAATGATGTGTTGGTTTAATCTATTTTTCACAGGGGGTGTTTCAGAGCAGGAAAATTAGAAACAGGTAGAAGGGACTATTATTACTGTCTCATAGTGTGCTCTTGTACATGAGGATTGGATTAAGATAACATCTGGTCTATATTTCTTGAACTATTTCCCTTTTATCACAAGAAAATCGGCAACCCATCTCACAACTGCTCCTAATTTAGATCTAAATATCACTGATGAAACATTGTACAACATGCTGTTATCTATTAAAATGATTTCCCTGAAGGAACAGTGGATACGTTTATATTTTCCAGCAAAGCCAACCATATTCCCCCTCAGCACTAACTAGTTACCTTATAATCATATACTCAAATGGTAAAAGCAAAATCACTTTGGAAGAAAACAAATGAGCCCCCACCAAATCTTCAGCTGGTGTAAATTAATGCAAGTTCACTGATTTCAGTGAAGCGAGGTCCATTTACACCATCCTCCTTATGATAATGGCTTTGATTCACATACGCTGCAAACCTGCAAGGTGCTAAGGATTTTCTGCACTCATTGGTTTTAAGAGGAACTGTTTAAAGCTAAGTCCAGGCTCAAACGCGTAATTCAGCAAAGTTTTTAAGCATGTGCTTCAGGGCTTGACTTTTCCGCACACAGCAGAGGAACAATGAACAGTCCTGAGATTTTCTTTGGGAAGCAGAAAGACAGAGCACAGCATACTGTCATCCCTCCCATTTGGTTCAAACAGAAAAATTGTCAGTGGAATGCAGTAATCTTTTTTTCAGCACTTTGCAGAGTTCAAGTCCCCAGAAAGCAGCCTATTGAGTTCAGCAAATAAAAACTTCTGTTTTCTTCACGAGTCTATAATTCATTTTCATGGACAGTAAATCAGAAAAGGGGGGAAAAAAGCATTTTACAATCTCAAACTATTTTGCATACCTTCACTGCACATCAGTTTTACCCATTTCCATCGTATCGTTACCACTTAAAACAGGGGAATTAGATAAGCATACGTTCCCTGTATTAACTGGTTTAATTTAAAAGTAATTTCTACCATCTGGAATTACTATTTACTGTTGTTTGGAGGAGGAGAAAAAAAAGAATCTGAAACTGTAGAAAAGATCATCACAATTTCTCTCAAAGAATAACCAGTCTGAAGGGGGGAGAAGCATACAAGGAATGTAATTGATTGTCCACCAGTCAATTTGTATATTTTGGAGGGAATTCTGAGAATAAAAAGTCTCTAGCAGTTATCAGCGGTCAGACTGGAGCCATTCATTTTTCACCTGCTTGTGTTTGTTGTCTGGCAACCAGTCAAGGGTGCTATTAGCAGAATTAAGCTCCAGAAGAAAAGATTACCCTGTAGGAGGTAAGATAAAGACTGGAAAGTGTGGCTTGTTATCAGTATCACAATAAGGACCAGGTCAGAAAGGATTCAGTGTGGGTTTCATTTCAAACAGGTAATCTCTGCTGAAATAATAGAGTAATTGTTGCTTTGAAACCTTTATGTGCTGCAGCATACTACAGCTCATTTGATACAGATTCTGGATTTAATGAAGAACTCCAACAAGCCTGAAACAGACACACAGAGAAAGCAAGAAAAGAACAGTGCACCAGTGGAAAATGTCTTTATCCTGTAATTCCAGGTCAATATAGTGAAACATAAAATATTATTCAGGGCAGTTTTATACCTTGATTTATGTCTCTCCTCCTTCTCAGGCTGCTTTCTATCTGTCTATAAAGTTTTGGTCTATAAACATGCAGTAACGTAATACAAAATATTGCAAGAGTAATAACATATGCAATCATAGTACATCTCACAAATCCTGAACACGAGCAATGAATCAGAGCTTTCCAGGGCTATCCCTTGAAATACAACTTTTTCTAGGTTGTATTCATAGGCTTGAAAGCAGTCACTGGGACAAGCTGCAAGAGCAAGATGCACATTGCAGATGATGGACAGCATTTTATGTTTTTCTGGCAAATTGCCTAAATGTTTGTCTTGAAAAGTAATTGCTGAGTGGGCTTTTCCTTTTTTTCTTTATAAAGATAGTGCACCTTTCTCTCAGTTGTCTCCTCTAGAAATGTACATTAACTGTTTGGAGATTAATCTGCAGTTTGGTTTCTTAATGTCTGCAGAAAGCACTAACCAGTAAAATAGTTGAACTTCTCTTCTAAGTCTCAAAATACAAAGGATGAGCTGGTAAACACTGCCAAAGTACAAAGAAAATACGGGAAAGAATTCTCTCATCTATGGCCTCTTACCTTACGGCAATCTTTGGTTTCCAAGCCTTGGAAGCATTTAAAGAAAGCTCCACTTTGGTGCAGACGTCCTTTTCAAGCCATGACACAAGGAGGGAAGCCTGGTAGAAGCAGGTCAAGGCTATAATATCTTCTGCTGGAGCCATTCTGGGTTCTGGATGTGGAGCAGAAAACAGTAGATTACACAGGGTTGTTACACATGGAGGAAGTTCCCTGATCCCCCTTCAATTACCGCAGGGCTTGTTACAGCCCTCCAAACAACCTAGAGAGGACATAGCCAGGCTATGATTTCAGCCGAGAATCTCAGTGCTGAATCCAGAAACACATTCTATGGGTATAACGCCCGCTGTTACGTGATGTATTTATGAATGCGCGTGTGCTTGCTCTCTCCCAGGGTTCCTGATAGCGCTTACTATCATACTGTCTTATGCCTGGATTCAGATAGGAGATAATTTATACTTGAGAGTTTTGAAGAGTTGTCCAAGGAGCTCTGAGCTTCTACGGTTTTTATTTAAGAAATCTTGCAAAAGCAGGGGATTTGCAGAAAATAATTTAGGTACCAACATTTCTATAAAACTAGGGAATTGTGGGTAACTACAAAAGGGTCAACACAGCATCAATTCCAGATAAGGTTATTATAAGGTCGTGATGAGATGCAATCAGTTATAAAGCCAAAGGCTCACAACCCAGATAGTATCAATCCTCTTGATGAAATGGAATGCAAGTCTTAAATGCTTAAAATGTTTTCATGATTATAAATTTGTTTGGTTAAAAGTAGTGGAGCTGACAGAATAAATCAAAAAAATCTGCAGGGTACACTTCACAAAATGTCAATTTTAAAATAGTACTATGTAAAAACTGATTCAGCACCCAGTCTATGGCTTGAACACGGCCAAGAAACCACTCCATATGGAAAATCGAGTCCAAAGGTACAAAGAACATAGTCTGGGAGCTCCAAGAGGCATAGCACAGGTAGCAGCACAGGGATTTCACTGTGGACAGAGCCATTCAATAATATTCCAGAGTTCAGAGGAAGAGACAGTATTGCTGCTGATAAAGTTTGCAGATGACACAAAGCTGGGTGAAGAAAAGAGTGGCAACAAGGATATGTCAATTCTTCAGTTTGATCTGGACTATTTGGTAGGTGGAGCTCATTTGTCTATTTACATGTCTTGTAATACAACCAGATGCAAGGGCATGGCTTGGCAAGGTCAGTGCAAGGCTGGCTTGGCATTAAGAGCTATTTGGTTCTTGCTTGGGATATATTAGCTACAATTTTGCCTCCTGAGCAAGGCCAGTCACTCCAGTCACTCCGAACCTGTCCCAGTGGAAACGTTTACAGTGTCCTAACACTGCCTGCGCTCCCTACAGATTAACACTAACAGGTTCTAAATCCAGGGAGGAGAAAGACACCAGCCTTGAAGGAAACTCAGTGTCCCAGCCTTTTAAAGTTGATTACTGAAACAATTACTTGCTTGTGCGTTGTATTTTGCTAACCTATTCCAATTACTTCTTTTGCTTCTGTGATACCTTAGAGGCAAAGAAATCACCACACAGACCAAAAAAAAAAGATGGAAGGCTCCTTATTCATAATAAAACTTAGACTCAGATTCTAAAACGAGCTCCACAGGAGCAGCCTCCAGGCTCTCCTGACTCCACTGAAGTCACTGGGGAGCACATGGGCTTGCCTACAGAAGGATCATGGCAGATTTGAGCATATGAGCTGAGGGGGCTGATCCTGCTAACACTTCATACCAGGCATAGAGCCAGGTGCACAGAGATATTCAAACTAAAGCCTAATTAAGTGTCTGAATTCCCAGTGAAATCCATGGGTAGTTAGATGCCTAACTGTCAATCTGGATATTGATCCAGTTGCTTATCACTGTGAGTACACCACTGATTTCTAGAGCAGACAATGGCACTTGCCACTTTATTCTAATTTATCTTTTTTTCTTGAATGTGAGAGAAGTAAACTCTGAGGATGATTGCGCTATCGTTAACTGTACATACACTGGCATTTTCTCAAAGGAAAAGAATGATTCTTATACTTAAGCATGAACCTGAGCTTGGGCATCACAGGGAGAAAATTAGCAGATCACTAGAAAGCACAAGGTTTGAAAGATTTGGAGAATATATATATATATATAAAGCCTTATAAAAGAGCTAGAAGTTCTTAAAGAGATTTATATAGATTTATATAGTCTGAAATATAACGACCTATATGCTTTTTGCCACATTACCACTGAAATTAGCTGATAAAAATATTTGGTGAATAAACCAAAATAAAAACATTCTGATTTCACACAAAAGGTATGCTCAGTTTCTAACAGGAAATAAGAATCCTGCACCTATTAGATCATATCTTTGCTACCCACTCAGAGTAAATGATTGATATAACAGACATGTTGAATCAAGATGCTAGTTCATTCTTTTCTTTTCCTACACAGTCACTTTCAGCCAACAGATTTTTTTCCCCCAGAATATCTGCGATTCCATAGATTCTTTGAGGCTATTCCCTTAATAATTGGAGGAACTGCCTGAGCAAAAAGCTGCGGCACAATGCTTTCTCTCTGCTGCAAGAGCTCCCTGGGTCAGAGGCATACACAGTCTGTCTGTGCTGCTGCAATCAAACCAGCCCAGCTTGAGAAAGTATAAACACTCTGGTGGGCAGAATAGCCAAAAGTAGGGGGCCAGGAGGGAAAACAGTCATGTCACTGTTATTTCTTTAACAGAACAGGGCCTGATCCAGGTCCCACTGAAGTCAGTGACACAGTTCCTATCAAGTTCAACAGAAGTGATCTTTAAGAGCATGTCTTCTTGCCAACTCTCTGAGTAATATGGCTGGGCCCTACAGATTTCCGTGGCAAAGAAAGTAATCCTTCCCCACCTCCACAGTTCTTCAGAGAAGCAGACCTGCTTTAAAAGAGCAGCATCTTCAGGAGGTGGGATCCCATTAGCAAAAACATTCCCCCTGTCCCCAGTCACCTTCCTCCTCTTTGCATATTAGGACTACAGCGGGGATTTTCAGGTTTTTTCAGATGTGGGACACACCTTCAAAGAAAGCAGCTACTCTTCTCCACTTTGTACTTACATGAGCTTTCGCTCTTCCTACTCCTACCTGGAGACAAGGAAAGGGAATCTGCAGAATAATGACTAGAAAGTTCTTTATCTCTGCAGTTTAGCAGGTGAAAACAGCTACACCACGCAGACTTCTGCAAACCATGAGCAGATGCTCACAAGCCACATTTTTTTTAACCTTTGGTTAGCGCATCCTCTAACTTCAGGCATTCTGGCTCTCTCCCACACCGTGACCAAACACGGGGAGACAGTTCCAAGCTCTTTGCATTTGACTGTACTAGTTAGTGCACGTGTGTCAGCCGAAGACAGGTGGGAAGTGATTTAGAGCCATTGCTGAGGTACAGCTCAGAGCACACGGATGTTTCGAGTTTTGAGCTCAGCTGTTAAATGGACATTTTACACCAAGAAACTTGTCAAAAGTTAGAGGTAAAACCTTACTTACTATTTTATTAAATTACTTGGGATACAATAAAATGGAGTTCCAAGTCTTTCAAAACACAGAACTGTTTCTTGTTGTTTGTGTTCCTTTGCATCCTAAGGGGAGAAATGAGATTTTATTGAATAGTAAGTATAACGGGAATGACACATTTGAGGAAAAAAGTACCCACATCATTAGTATAAGGAAATGTGGTATATTAAGAATGTTGGAAGAAATTTCTTAATAGTGTAAAACAGAGGGTTTATTAGTTTGGATTATCCCAAGGGGTGTTTGTTTCTCACAAGGCTCCAGCAAATTCTTTTCCTCTTTCAACTCCCAAATCAGCATACCTTCGGGAAACACCTACTTTTCCCCGTTACTTTCTCCTACCTCTAATATGTTCTTACCCTAAGACTGAGGAGCTTGCTCTTCCCCTAAAAGGAAAGAACTCTGTAGGGATTTCTTCAGAATAAATCCTATATTTGTTAGGACTTAGTATGGATGAAAATGAATGAAATAAATAGAACAGCAGAAACAAAGGCAATGCTGTTTTCTATTGCATATATGCTGGCTGCATATTCAGCATTTATTATCAATAACATTTATTCTTGACAGATTCCTGAAATCAGTCCATGCACTGCTTTCCTATTGCACCTTACTGCACCAGGTGTTAAACAAATGTCACTCACCTGAGTGTATGCTTAAATTTATGATTTATGCTGGATTTGGGTGGATGAAAAGATGGATGGATACACGAATTGTAGGCAAAGCTGTGAGAATTCACTGTAGTTTTGAAAAGCTGGATGTTGAAGAGAATCATTTTTTTAAGTGAGAAAAATAATATTTGATCCACAGATGATTTTTGTACACAGACTCATGTTCTAACTAAAAATACTTTGCTCCAAGGATGCTATTTGTTTTCTACCACTGTCAGCGTGAAAAGCCTAGATCTACAGAATCTGGGCAGATCTTATAACCAAACTATTCTGAGAAAACAAATCTTAAAAACAATATATGCAACACAGCTGTTTAGTAGTTCCCCAGGGCTTACTGGTGCTTGCTGCCAGCTCTCAGCTCTTTTTGCTTTAAGCAGGGAGGGCCAATTTCTTTAGATTACCTTATAGAGTATGTACATCTCTCTCCCCTCCATGCTGTCACCCTAGATGGCTCTAACAAGTCTCCCGCTGCCACATTCTTGTTCTCAGGAAGATCTGTTAACATTTTTGTCTCCTTTTGATCTCTGGACCCTTCTCCTGACACTTTTCACAGCCTCCTGAAAATGGGATTCTTGAAGTCAATAATTTGCTTATTGTCTCTCTAGTGTAAACTTAAATGTTTTTCATCTCGGAAGCGATTTCCTTATTTGTTCTTTTCACCTTTCCTATTGGATTCAAGTGATCTGGGATTTAATAATCATTCTACCACCTGAAATGAACACTAGCACCTGCCTACTGCTCAGTAACTAAGTTGCCTATCAGTATTCTGGGATTTATATCTGATAGCTCCTGTAAGGGTCCATGCCTTCAGACCCTGTTGCAGGATGGAAGCCTAAACAAACCATCTAGCACAGTAAGAAAATACTTCTCAGCCTATTATATTCCCCCCAGCACCACCACCCCTCCAATTGGTTAAAATAGCACAGTATTCTGTACCACAAAAGACTGTAATTTGTAAGGAATGCTAAGCACTTGGAAAGCACAGGGGGACACTGAGAGTGGGGAGGTCCTACCCCATAGACACTCTGTCCCTTTCAAACCATGGGAATACAGGCTGCCTCCCTCGACGTGAAATGCAGCCTTAAGAGATGAATGCTGTTCTTAGCCTGAACAAAAATAAAAAAGATATTTCCAAAACTGCACAGCTCTCCCTTAGCCCAGAATCTTTCTTCTAAAACAATGAAGCCTTTTATAGGTTGCATACAAAGGAGGAACATGGACGATAAGTTTACTCTTGCGCCACAAATGAAATCTGATTATATACCAGCATTCAGCCATACGGAACAGAGAATGTCTCAGCTCTAGGGACATTAGACCCCAGGTGGTACCTACCGCCACCTCCAACCCTATGTGGCATTGAAGGAAGACTAAAGAAATAAGATGGACTGAATCTCCAGTTGATAAGAACAGGAACAGTCAACAGAAGGACCTCTGGATGTTCAGGCATTGTCCTCACCAACTACCTGCAGAAGAACTAGCATGCATGTTAGTTCACAGTTTTCTGATGGGTTCCATATGTCTCACGCTATTTTAACGGTTGAACTGGTTTTAAAACAAGCAAGACCAGTTTTATTCAAGACAAAATTCTGGTTCAGAAGATGGGTACTGTGTATGTTTTCTGCTCTTCTGACTGTGGTGACGCTGGGCATAGAGAGAACTTTCCACGGTTCTGCGTGGATTTTCTGTGCCTTTTGCTGATTTTTTTGCTGAAACCTTCATGCATCCTCACTGTTTCACATCAGTTGTTTCCCCCACTCATACTCTCTTCTTCCTGTACTGGACTGCCAATGGCGATAGCTAAGCCACATCACCCATGCTACTGCTTCTGCTGTGGAGCCATGACTGCAGCCGAGTGGCTGGGTGGACAGTGGGGAATTGGCAGCCTTTTCAGTTGGTGAAGGCTAAATGCCACAAGGACCACAAGTCAGAAGCCTAAGACAGCTACAAGCAATGACCAGGAGTTAAAACCTGGGTATAGGTTTTACATAGGTGGCACAACCACAGCAGAACTGTATCTTCCTACTTCCACCATTCACGCTTCTTGCTGGCCTACGAGAAAATCTACTGCTGAGATATTTTTTCTTTGCAGAAAGACTGATGAAAGAAGAAATCTCTGGCTCAAAGACTCTCAAAAATTAAACCATGATTAGAAAAGCAAAAATACCAAAAGAATTGGTATTACTGCTATTACTCATTGTACCTCTCCCTCATAAGGAAAGAACAATGGTACGGTTACCACAGACACAGGTGAAATCAGTTAGTCATAGTACCTTTGAGAAATTCCATCACATTTCATGAGCTATGCGGGTCACGTGGGATCAGGTCAGTGTTTCAGGCAGCAACCTCTGAAGAACACCTAAACTGCTGCAAGTGATGCTGCTGAGCCAGTAGCTGCATCCTACTTTCTAAATCACTGCAGAGTAGATGACCGAAATGGTATTAACGGCAGCTGCTGACAGAGATGCTATCTTTCACATGACATGTAAAATTCAGGTACTTAACCCTTTTGGTCATTAAAATCAGAAGGTACCTTTTGCAGGAAAAAGAATACTAGTTGCAGTGTTTCAGCCAAATTCCGACACATTCAGGTTATGCTATCCTGGGAGCAGGGAGGCAGGTGGGACTTGCACAGCTCCGGGAGCTTCATCAGTTGTTTTGAGGCTCATGGAAAAACACCACTGCCAGAAGAACTCCAAAAAAGCTGTACGTCCACAGTTCTTCCATTTCCAAATCCAAACCCAGGAATCACATGAGGTGAGACTCGCAGGCTCTGGAGTATTGTGCTGTGATCCTTGGCCTTTTGGGAAACAGGAAGTCAGAGAGCCTTTGAGGCGAGCTCTGCTGGAAGGACAGAATCCTTCACATCGCGGTACTCTTTATGTGTTCCTTGGCACTCCCCCGACCCCTGATGCAACTCACTCAGCCTGCAGGAAAGTTTTTGCTCCATCTGACCAAAGAAAAAGGGTAATTTTCTTCCAGATTGGTGAGTGGGTTCAGCTTTTACTATGCAGTCAGGCAAGCACGAGAGCTGCTGCAACAGAGGAAATAGATCCACGTAGTTGGGAAGAAGGGCAAGAAGAGGAGTGAGCCTGCCCCTTTCACTCGAAGCAAGCTGCTGGACCGGTTCAGTCTTATCACGCAACTTCCCTGCTGGTCTCTCTAAAGAGAGAGAGAGGATGGCTCAGTGCATAGATGACCTGAAGTACCATCTAGAGGAACCTCTCTTCCTCGGAGGAGAGAGTAAGCATAGTACAACAACGTTCCTGACTTAAGATTGTACTTAAATCTTTTGCCTAATAAGGATAGAACTAAAGTACCTCCATTAGATGAGGTAAATATGGGCCATGGTATCTATGCCTTAATTCATTCTTGCCAAAAGGTCAGTTTAGATGGACCCAGAGGGAGGACTGCATTATACATTTTATTTGAAACAAAAATCCTACTTTTCCCTTGAATACATGCTTTTTGCTCTTCTGACCAGGCACACCTGTTTTCTCTACTAACTCAAATCCTTGCAGCCACGTGTGCCCAGGGGATGGGGGGGGGGGGAGTGCAATAAATAGCAGAAGCAAATAATTTACCTAGTAAAGAGCATTCCATGCTTTCTGTATGCAAATTCTGCATAAAAATTCTACATATATGGTGCAGAACTGCTCTGAACTGAACTCTAAAAATGTTTAATGCAAACACAGCTGTTATCAAGTGTTGTTCTTTCCAAGACTCCATTCAGTTTGATAGTTATCACTATGCCAACGGCATTCCCAGTACAAACCTCTCTTTCTGAGACTTTAACAACTGCTTTACACACAAGAGAAGTTCGCTGCACCCTGAAACTTGGTGTTCTGGATTTCTACCAAATGTGTGTTTCTCCCTTCTAATGGTACCAAGTGAGCCCAAACCAACTCTAACAGATACTGACCAAAGACATTTAGCTAATTTAGGTTTTTAAGAATTACAAATATTTTTAATTTAAGAACACATTTTATAACATCCCTGTTCAGCAAAATCTTGTAGTGCCTTTGAGTACACACTCAAATCTCACCGGTGTCAGAAGAGATATGATATATATGTTTAAACCACAGTATCTGGTAAAATTCACTAAAGTGTTTTGAATTGTAACACCACCTTATTCAAATATCAGTTTTTGAGGGCTGAGGTAGATCAGAGAATTCCAACAAAATGTTAGTGTAGTATTTTAGTTGACTGGTTAGATTGTTATTTATATTAGCTTTTAGAAAAGGGGTATTTTTTCATCCAGCTACAGAGGATTTTTTTAAGAATCAAAAGTCTTTTAAATTTATAATTCTACAAAACTAAAGGAGACAGCACTTCACTTATACTTCCTTCAGGGGGCTGATCATAGGATCTAGCTGTGCATTGTGTTCTTGAGAAAACATCTAAAATAACTCAGCAGCTGGCATTTTCAAATGTCGTAGGGACAGTAAGGTCAGCTCCCCAGCTGAGGTCTATTTAACTCAAATCAGGACCTGAACTGTTGATTATAGAATATGGTTTAATATTATATGCATGTATGTGAGTTAAAAAGTCTGAGCTGGAACATTCTTATTCATTTCACTGAATGCCTACGGGGGAGATGGGAGCTTATTGCTCCTCTGCATCCCTGTGTGTTCCTCCACCCTCATCGAATCGATTCCCATGTAGGAAGCAGAGATGGCAGCCTTGTCAGGGCTGCCGCTCTGCATCCCTTTCAGATGGGTGGATCTTTCAGGATGATCCTTCCCAGCACACCGACCAGCACTGCAGAGCTAATGAGGTGGAACAGGTCATCTGCACACAAAAAAAGAATGGGAACAGAACTCCTTCCGCTCTGAAGCAAAGACAAGCACGTGCTGCAACGTGTATTAGTTAAACGTAGCATTAGTAGCATATCTACTATCAAGTCACAAGAGAAGGTAATTCGCAGAGTGTCCTCAGAGCACATATCAGTATTATTGTTGTAAACCCCAACCTTCCAGTTCAAGCTCCATTTTTAGAGTGAAGTAAACGCTCCCCTACACAACTTCAAACCACTCAGGATAGCCTCTTACTACAGCTCGTCCTCTCTCCCTCATTAGCTCACCAAGCAGCAGCATCAGAGGCAAGTGGGGGGTTTCTGATGCATTGCAATTACCAACTGATAGTCTGTCACTGGGAAAAGCAGAAAAGAAGTCTCTAATTAACGTAGGCCAGTTACTTTCTTCTCTTAACGCTTCCTTTGCTGAAGCGCAAGGCGGAGCTATGGTAAGGAAGTCCAATAAAAAGCCTGATGGCTATTTGCATCTCTATGACTGGCAGTAATTGAAACAGGTTTGACTCCATCTGGGCACAAATATAGCTTTGGGAAAAGCAGGAAACAAAGGCATATGGGCCTGTCCACTAGAAACCAAGCTATCAACCCCTGACTCCTAATGGTGAACAGGGATACATGCAAACAGTCACAATTAAGGAGTCCTGGTCTGACCTGGCAGCAGGTTGAGTTCCATGATGCCCCTGCCCTCAGTATCACATATGGAGACTGTGTAAAGCCCACCCTCAGGGTCTTCTGGGGTTTGTGGTGATTGCTTTTAGGATTCTTGAGTAGTTTGCATCAGATACAAAAATGTGCTGTAGGTTCTGACTTTGATTTCCTAAGCTTATTTGTAACCCTTTACAAGGGGGTGGTACTGAGGGAATACAAACTGTGAAAAGCAAGTGGCTGGCAGTGGAATTTCTGAGAATATTCCCAGAGTTGAGCTTGAGACCTTGCTTTGTAGTGCAGCTTCCCATCAGCAACACAGAGGGTCATCAGCTATATGCCACTACACTGGATGTGCCAAATTTCAGTTCCTCCCTCAGAAGAGACATATTTTTGCCTTTATGAAGTACAAGGTAATAGTTCAGGTGGAGGAGAAAGTTTGTGGCTGAGAGAAACATCTTTCTTCAATAGACAGGTCCAAATCATTCCACAGGGACTCCCACACACTCTCTCAGAGGAATCACATAAAAAGCATAGACAAGGAAACAAAAGATGACTGAAAACGTGTCACAGCAAGGAGGAAGCCCAAAATCTTTACCCCTGGGTGTATTTAATCGTACCTGACATTGTAGGCATATGAAGAGACTGCCTTGCAAGAATAAGCTGGAGGAACCGATTGAGAATTGCCACTGCCTCAAACCAGACAGACTTCAGAGGTCAAAGACGCAACCCTCAACTTGCCAAAGTCGATAGATAGTCCTGAGAACTCTGTGAAGGAAACTGATTAAGACGATCTGCAAGAGACAAAAGACAGACAATAGAAAAGCTAGTAGTTTTCCAGGAATGAAGGCAACGTATTATTACAATGAACATGGAAGATTCCAAGTTCAGGAAGGACTTCTTTGGTTACAATCCACATTGACATCCATGACATTACACCAGGCACCATCCCAGAGCTCTTGACAGACTGCAGAAAAGGGTTTTTAAATGATCTTCTCAGAAAACTTTCCAAGCAAGGAAAAGAAGAGTAAGTGAAAGTTTAGCTCATTAAGAAGTGAAGGAGGGGAAATCTGGTTTTGTTGAGCAGTGGAACGACTTTTACAGAGAACAGGGTTTTAGTCTTGCACAGAGGGTTAACAGCCTCCTGGAAGATAGGCTGAGAGTCTCTTATCAAATGGTGTAAATGGAGGTTAAAAATGCGATAATGGTGATAGAAATGCCTCAATGTGTATGTAATTGGACAAGGGTTCAATCAAGCAAATAGCACTGCAATTCAAGGCATTATCTAGCCTAACAATATGTCACCGCTCCATCGCTGCAGGTTACAAAACCACAGCTCAGCCAGCAAGAGATCAGCCATTTCCTAATGCAGACATCAGTCTGAACCAGTCAGATTAGCAGTTCAGACAAGCAGTTTCAGGACACGGTCAAATGGTACCTCTAAGCCAATCTAACAGTAAACTGTCACTAAAAAGGCTGGTTCACCCTTCTGCCTTTTCTCTTTTGTGCCATGTCTGGTGCTCATCTACCTGTATGGTGAGCTGGTTTAGGGTGCAGTTACACAAGACAGCTATTTAGCTGCTGAAAAAAAGTGGCAGGACTGTATAAGCAGGAAGTAGGGAGGAGCAGAACTACCTCTTTCAACACAAGGGCAAGATGTTAGATCAGCTCAACTGTATCATATAACTTTATCCTCAGATTTCCTAAAAGGAGAGGAAGAAAATCAGAATTTAGGTGGTCTGAATTACTCTCTAGAGATTTCTCCCTAAATTATGAAAGGAACCTAATGTGACTGCATCTTAACCCTAAGAAAAAGTGAGTAATTATCAACGGTTTTGCCTTCTCCAAGCTGCCTCACTACACAGTCTGATGACTACTAAATTTTGTGGGAAGAAGGAAGTAGGAAAAGCAGAGGTGAGCGTGATGCTTAGGCAGTTCTGGTTTAGAGAGACTAAAACTGTTGTGGACACACACTCTGATTTAATCTGGCTGATTTTTGAAGAGCTGGGGAAGAAGGAATCTTTCCATTCTAGTGGTGAAGAATAGCTGAGGATAATAATATCTTAAACTGGCACAGCTAGACCTGGAAGACAATGTCTAAAGGCGCTTTAAGATGATGTGGTTTGAGAGAGACTAAGCTTAAAAACCTCTGTGTTGTAATAGCAGGAGAAGTAGTAAAAAGGAGGTGTTAGAGACCTCCTTTTCTTTCCTTCTCTCCCTGAAGAAATAATTACACGGTTGAAACTTGGGGGTAAGTCACTGAACCTGAATGTTAAAATCAGTGGTTACATCTCCTTCTGTAAAGAAAGGAGAAAACAGAGAGCACTTGATTTTTTGCAAAGACACTTACCTGTTAGGTTGTCAGAGATCATACAGAAACTCACAAGCCTGAATGCTTCCAAACGTCTAAGTGAGCAGTAACATGCGTCTATTCAGTTGCCATCAGGGTGTGAGGTAACCTGCTTTCAAGCCTCTGTCTGTAATGGGCAGAAAGAAAAACTGTATTATCATGGATGGATCCCTTGGCCATTTTAATACATACTGAAACATAACATGTAGGTTTTGCCAGCAGGATGGGAGATTGACTCGGAAAGCAGTAAGGATTCAAGGGGCGATGGACAGACACAAACCTCTCAGATGCTGTGGCACAAAACCAGTTCATTTGATCATAAGATGACTATGAAGTAGAAGCAGAGATGCAACACTGCCTCTGTACACAGATGAGACATCTGTTAGAGTAGCTGGTTAGTTCTGATGCCCATGCTTTAAAGGAGGTTGGAATATTCCTCAAGTATTCAAAGAAGGGCTACAAAAAATATTCAGATATTGAAAAGGAAAGCTTATAGTATGACGCTTAAGGAGTTCAGTCTCTTGAGCTTAATACACGGAGAAGAGACCTGACAACCAGGAACTTCTTGATCTAACAAAAGTATAGCAAAATCCTGTGGCTGGATGGAGTGGAGACAGATGAATTCAACTCTAAAATAAAAATTAACTTCCTTGTAATAAGTATTATTAAATATTGGAACATCTTAGTACAGGATTTGGCTGACTTTGTTCTTCTTAGCCTTTAAGCAAGACCAGATACAATTCCAATTTAATGCTTTAATCCAGCTTCCAGAAAACACTGTATGGGCTACAGAAACAGGGGGTTGGAAATAGATGATCAGTGGGGTGGTCCCTTCTGCCCTGAGAGCCTATGTACAGGTAGCAGGTACTTCTTTAAGAAAATAAACAAAGACCCGCTTTAAAAGCCAGGGTGTAAACTGATCTGACTGATGTGGTCTGATGCAACAGACTTAGCTTTATTGGATCAACTAGCAAACTTTATCAGCTTCCCAAGAGTCCCACGAAAACATTCTTGTGCTCACCCTTTCAAGACTGTTGCTTAAAAAGGACTTGAATATGAGCAACTGCAAAAAGGTAGACCAAGACACCAGAGTTGTTAACCTTTGCGCACAATGGTTAAAATACATGGTTTATGGATGTACATTCACATGTATGAAGCCAATATGAACCCGTTTATAAAACCCTGCTGCTCCTGTGTAAAAAAACAACCCTTTGAGTAAATAAGCAGCAAGGAGCAGCTGCTCTTAAGTAAAACTTGACTTTGCTACAATAACCAATCATTTACATCACTGACTTTCAACCTGTGATCAACAGACAATTTTTAAGGAGTCAGCAGCGTAACAATAAAAGACAGCCTATTTGCCACAGTCTTAAACTCACTGTGCAGGAGTCTGCACCTCCTCTGGGAGACTTTTCAGAGTCTGCGAGCCGAAATGTTTGGAAACCTCTAGCTTCAATTTTCAGAAGCCAACAAATGCATTTGGATGCCTTAATTTTTAATAGTATTCTTGTGATTTTTTTTTTTTTTTCAGGAGACAGATCAGTAGAAATATTCAAAGTTTCCTGAAAACTACACTCCTCTGAAGAATCTTAAACACAAAATTTAAAAAATGAAAAAAAATCAGTTACTTTTTTTGGCCCATCTACCTAATTGTCTTTATTTGTTTTTCTTTTCCTTTTCTTCCTTTGTTTTTTCTAAGACCTGTGAATAAATCAGAAAAGCTGTCATATCTTATTTGACAAACAAGTTCTCCAAGAATGAAGGCATATGACCCCAAAAAGCAAGGTGCAAAATCTCTAACAACTGGCTCTTCTTAGGGCTGGTACATCTGCATTGTCAGCTATTCTCCAAACAGGCAGGTTTGAAGATTTCTGCATGCACAACACACCATGTGGGCTCCTAGCCTACAGTACAGCTCCTGAAAGTAGATTTTGATGGGTCAAAGCCATTTTATTGAATTAGCCCTTTATTGTTTACATTAAATCCAAGCGAGCTCACAAATACTGACTTATCCTTCTGAAAGGCTGGATTATACCACGTGGCTCGGATGCAAAAAAAGATTAGGGTTTTTATACTAATTACTTGCAGCATGAGGAGTGCATGGACCAGAAGAGCACTGACTTCAGAGACACTCTGCTGGGCATTTCAGTGCAGAAATGTTTACGATCTTTTTTTGCCACAAGTAAAATGACTGCTGCTCCATAACGTAATTTGGAGCGCCACACTGTCATTAAACCCTGCGTATGAGAATTGCTATGTCTGCGACAGAGGGTAGTAACAGCTCTTTCCACTTGTTTCTGGTTGTTTTATCCACTCTCCCACCATCACTGTTGCTGTGAAGTACAGTGTAGCATCACTTCCTCCTACTCTACATCACTCTTTCAGAAAGTGAGAGAAGAGAAAAAGATTATCTCATTATTACTAAGTGAGTTTTCATTCATTTATACTTAATCAGCTAAGTAATCCATCAATAAGCAAAGTTTCCCAGACTACAAAACCCAAGGTATTTTCAGCAGTCTGAAAAATCAGAGTTGAATACAGATGTGAATGTGTTGGAAACATGATATGCCAGATCACCGTCATTACTGTAAATCACAAGTGCTGCAGTAAGACAAGATGGACAGACACACAACATGCATAAGACTCCTTCACATGCTGTGTGTTCTTCCCTAAACGAACCCTCATATTTCTCATAAGCGAACGGGCACCTACCTATGCAGAATAGACATTCAGCTTCTGGGCAGTTTTTGTGGCCAACGATAGAAGTCTTTCATTGGAAAATCAAAACTATCAGGGAGTTCAATAATTTGTATGGGCAAAACAGATGTCCCAGAAGTGCACACAGCTTTCACTGAAGAACTTTGCACACAGTGACGTCAGATCTTCTCACTACACAAATTACTACTTGGGGCCTGGGGTCTGTTGGTACTTGTTTGAGTGATGATACTCCGTGTAGCTTGTGAAACAGAACAAACAGAAGGCTTAAATGAGCCTAAAGATTTGTGAACTGCTGATCCTACAGAAGGGACACCCTTTATTGCTTTTACATCCAGCAGTATCCAATACAACACGGTTTTTTATGGTTGTTCTTATATATTAAGCAAAATGTTTGTGCTCACACTCTAAGTTACAGAAAGGAAATATACGGATCTTTACACTCACACAAGCTGTGATGTGGAAGGTAAGGCTCACAAAAGGGTCTTGTTTTAAATCTTGCATTCAATAAACTGCTAGAAGAACAAAATGAAAACAAGCTATTGTGTTAATCTCCAGATTAGCCCTCATAGTCTGTCAATTTAATACTGATTAGTAAACAATGTCCATAATTAAGCTGTTGTTGGAGACACAAATGCCCCACGAGCCCGAACTAATGCGTAGTATTCAATCCTTTTACAAAGGATGGCAGATACAATTCCAGGAATGTTAATGCTGTCAAGTATCCATGATGTACATAACAAAAGAGAAGGCAGAGACTTGAGGTAATTAAGCTCACACTAGACCCTCTCTCCAACCTGTACGTGTTTATTGACTAAATGTTATTAGGTGTAGTAAATAAAATGCCACTGAATCGTGGGAGTTGGGACCAAAAATGGTATGAAGTTTATGGGGCCGTCAAACTCTGGATTCCCCTGGCATCAAAGCACACACATACCCTTTGCTAAGGCTAGTGACATTAATGCGCATGACAGGGGTCCATGGGGCCGTGGTCCCCTAATTGTTTAGGAGACCTTTTAGTCTGGTTGCAGACTGCATGTCTTGGTATTTGTGGAGCTAATTGCACTAAAATCCGCCAGCACAGTGTTTGCAGTGATGGGTTAACTCATTTATCCTCAGGATAATACTCAGCTCTTTGTCAACGTGGTCTCCCGCGTTCACTCCTAGACTGTCACCCCAGATGCAGGAGGAGGAAGCAGGCTTCCGACAGCGCTGCCGATGGAAACTCACTGACTGCAATGTGCAAGAACATAAACATTTAAATATGAAACAATACCATTTTTCTGAGTGTTTTCATTACAGGTAACCTTTTCTACTTTTCTCATGAGGGTCACAGAGCCAAGTCTGCAGTTTAGTCCCAGACAAACTCCAACAGTTGGGATGAGCAGAGGTGCTTGGCCTGGGCTCCTCTTATCAGTTTATTTTTCTATACTGAATCTCATGGACCTTCAGTTTTGAACTCTGTGCTGCAGAGCCCAGACACGCTAATGCTCTGGGTTCCCTGTGACATCCTTTTTTTTTTGCCCCACTTAAGAAAAGAATAGCCAAAAGTGGACATAATTACAAGCAATCTTTTATTTTGATCTCAATATTTTTCACAGGGGGACAGAAGTGGCACTAGCCATAGTCTGAAAAGTGACATAACGCAGAAAAATATTTTTTCCTAATATGGACTCTAAGATTTACAAACTTCAGAGTGAGAGGAATTAAATATTCTTTTTGACATTTTTCCAGATATGGTATTTTCTCAGACTTCTTGCCCCATATTTACAAACATACAAGTAACTAACAAAATCATAATTACAGCAATTCAGTTAGGCGGAGCACTTTCTTTCCAAGGATCTCAAATGTCTTGGCCCACACAGAGTGGCACCATGCAAGTTTCCTATGGGATCAAATGTACTGAGAGCCCCATTGTACAGTTTGGACATTGGCAAATTAAATTGTTTTGCCAAAGGTCAGAAAGAGTGTAAATTAGTGGTAGAACTAGGAAAAATACTCAACAGTACCTTCCCCACTCTCCATCCTAGACTACCCATGTAAATGCAGAACAGCACTGAGTGGCTTCCTGTTTGGACATGTGGATTTGATTAAGGCGGGTCACAAGTTCCCAGAATTTTTGGCCAGGTGGGGACTTAGCTTCTCGGGTGTTACAGAAACACAGCACCTCTGCCATTCCTTCCTGCCACACTGCAAAACCCACTGCATGCAGGGAGCAGCCCTGCCTCATCCACAGCTACGGGCTTGCGAAGAGCCAGCACAGAAAGGAGAGGGGAGGAGATGGGAGTGGGAATGTGCAAGTAGAGGTTAGGGGTAGCACTAGACCACAGCACACAAATTTATTTTGGCTTAAACTGCTATGGAATCACAGGCTCAGTGGAAAATGCTCCTTCTAGAAATAGTGCCAACCAGCCAGTATCCCCATCCCTTGAATAGACTCATAACTAACATTACTGAGATGCAGTGGTTTATCCCATGTATCAAACTCCCCTCCAACACCCAGAAAGCCTTTTTTTCCTTATATAAGGAGTAAGATTGGCTCTGTCTTCACAAAACCTACAAAAAAAGCTACAGGTTTCTGCAGCAGCTTGTTTGGGGTGGTCTTGCAGATCAAGGAGAGATGGCATGAAGCATGCTGGAGGCAGACTGTCACTGTCACAGCGAGCCTGTTGGACAGACAAACAGGATTGCTGTAGTGCTCTCAGCGTACCTTCAGAGTGCCTGGCAGTCACTTAGACCCTGGGGAAATGTGGCCTTGCCAAGGAGCTCAGCAGTCACTGTACTACTGCTGAGCAGCACTGCAGGTTTCCGAAGTTTGAGCCTTTCCAGAAAGCTGCTTGTCTGCCTCATTTGCCCATTTCAAGCTGTCAAAACGAGAGCAGGTGAGGCAACAAAGCACAAATACGCAGCTCAAATCTCACTGGATCACACAATGGTACATCAAAGGGAACAAAGGCGGCAGCTGACATAGAATGAAATCTGGGGTTGGGACTGAAGTACAGAAGTGAGAACTAGAAGCCATAAAGTTTTCCCATTTGACACAGGAGAGTCACACAAGAGACTGCCAGAGCTCTTACTGAGCCATGCAGGAGATTAACAGAGGAATAACCTCCTTCTCCACTTACTATCCTGCTTAGATGGGGAAAGACTGTTTAGATGAAGACTCCGGTTCTGCTGAAGAAAGCATATTTGCCAAATAAACCCCATTTTGAGCACATTAGCAGAAAAACAGGAGAATGGATAAACTGTAGTTCCACTTCGCTTTTCAAGTGCATCAGAATAAAACAGGAACTTCTCATTGCTCAGCAGGAAAGGAATACGTGCTTGTCTCTGGATTCATAAAAGAAATAGCAGCTGATCTCACATTCCCCCTTATTCTTTTAATTGTCTCATCATGCAACATACAATCTATTTAATTACAATTTGCAGAGAACTTGGAGGTACTTAGATGAGAGATGCAACAGAAGCGCTCACACAGTATATTTTAGAAAAATATTACCCCCTTTCTATATAAGAATATGGATAGGCATATGAAAATTGCTGTCTCTTTTTCCTACTGGCCACAGCCAATAGCTAATGATTCATATGTAAAAGCAAAAATGTCATAATGCACTTAACCAGATGTGAAAAGCGGAGGTGTCAGTGGATAGCTGTCCTTAGCTCCATACTGTTGCAGTAATATCTCTTTCCTTAAGACCTGGTGTGGAAGAGTTTGAAACTTCTCCATACCAAACAAAGACAGCCCCTCTTGGTAAGAGAATCAGTAGTTTTCAAAAATAAATTGTTAGCTGGAATATTCTCTAGACTAGCTGTATGCTGTTTGAAAATCTGCTTTTTAACATTCACATAGAACAGAGGAGCTTTCGTACCGTCAAGTGCACCAAGAGGCAAATAATTACCTGAAGCACGCTTCACCAATACATACCACTGAGTTCCTCCAGCAAAGTCTCAGCACAAGAGCAAATTCTAACAGCAGCTTTGTCTTGACTCTTCAACCACAGAGCGCTGAAGGGAGGCTCAGGCAGAATGGAAATGTGCGAAGTTATTTACTCTACAAACATTGTCTCCTGGATCCAGCAACACCTGTGGAAAACGGGACAGCCTTCAGCCCTGTCAGTTTGCTAGGAAAATTGTTCATGGAAGCACTGTATCGCACGCAAAATTAGTGCAGGCCTGCTATTTACATCATTTAAACTAGCCCTGCTCCTTTAGCCTGAAACAGGACTCACATGAGCACCCTTGTTGGTAGAGCTGGGGTGGCTGTGGCAGGCAGCAGGGCAGTGGCGAGCAGCAGTAGCAGGCAGGTTGGCACTAACCTCCTTCCCCAGCTCAGCCTGCTGTGTACTGCAGTATCTGTCTCCATCCAGAGGAAGGCAGCCTGTTGACCAGAGTGCACCCGGGTGTAGGGAAGTCAAGCCTCACTGCTCTGCTACACAATTTCAACGTGATCTTGGGCAAACTGCTCTGATCCAGATCCTTCAGGGGACTATTTTTACAGAGCCTTAAGTTACTACTAGGAACTATACACTTAAATAGTTTTGTCATCTCGGTCAAAATTTCTCTGTGTTCCAGTTGTTCAAGTGAAAAATAAGACAGCAACCCTTCCTTGCTTCCCAGGAATGTTATAGGTATAAAGACAAGTCTCTGATGTGCTAGGGTAAGTATCTACAGAAAGAGCCACTTAATAAAGTTAACAGATCTTGTATTAAAACATCATTTGAAAAACAGAGGGTTTAGCCCGGTTTTCTGATCATACAGTTTCTGTTTGTCTGTCCCCTCCACAAACGTCCCCACTTGCCAATTTCAGTCATATGTGACTGGGCTGAGAGGTAGAGGCTTCAGAGAAATTAAAGACACTTTAATTTTTTAAAAGCAGTACCTCTCCTCCATTATAGGAGAGAGAGCTTAGCAGCGTATCCCACCACTGAGGAAAACCCTGTGTGGCAATCTCAGCCCTCACCAGGCATCAGGAACCCACAGAGCAAAGAGCCTTTACCTCTGCCCCAAACACAGGAAAAGCTTCAATCAGAAAATCTAACTATGAGACACATCAATATAGAGACCGTGGTTAATTGTTCCACTCTTTGCTGAACTTCTTGTTTAAAAATCCTTTTCACTGCTTCAGCCTTTATCACTTTGCTTAGTGCTGGCCTCTCTTTTTGAGCATCTACCATTTCATCCACATTTCATACAGGGTTACCAGACTGCAGAGGTAAATCTCCCCTTTTTTCTTGATCCATCAGTTCAGCAGTAACAATGAGGCTGAACTATTTGGTGTCTACAGTCTCACGTTCACTGTGCACTTGTCCCTGACTCCTTGCCCGGTACTACCCATATCTGAAATCCCCAGGTGCTCTCCCATCCTGGCTGACAGAGGTTCCTACCCTGTGGTTTTTAATCTGTAAAGAGTCTCTACAGCCCTTCCTGGTGGGCTGTAGAGGCCATCTGGCTATGCAATGCTGCTGAGGCTTCTTTCTCCAGCTGGATTGGAACAATCCTGCTGGATTGTTATTTGAAAAAATTAAAGTGCATTTGACACCTTCTAGTATTGCTTCATTTGATGAGCCAAGGACACAGGTGCTACAGTTACTATTTCAATAATCTGTTGCAAAACAGAGAGGAAATGGTTTCTGTGGCTGTCCAATGGAGAGGATATGGTCTATGTGACTATGAACGGAAGAGTGTTTTGACACACATGCTTCCAAAAACTAAAACAGCATGATAGCCATCGATTAAGATTAAGGATAAGCAGCTCAGCATTTAAGCACACAAGAAAGACCATAGAAACTGCCCACTAGGTCAGACCTAAAATCTACCTAGTTCAGCCTTGTCCCTGGGAGGGAAAGAAGGAGAGAGTAGCAGATATTGAAGGAGGAATATAAGACACAGGCCAAATACAGTACAATTCTTCTGACTGAACTCCACCAGCTTCCAGCAATCAAAGGGACATGGAGTTTCTGAGCCAGGGTTGCACCAAACAATCACGTGTAAAAGTCACCAAAGAACTCCATGAATCTCTCTAATCTCTTCTTCAACTCCATTTTCACTTTTTGCCGCCTTAAGTTGTTGGAAGGTCCGCAGTGATATTCTGGAGCAATTCAGAATGATGTTATTTGCTAAAGAAAAAGGTAAATTGCCTTATTTCACATCATTCAGTAGTTTCCAGACAGCATGTTATCTACATACTGATTAGCTGCATTGAATCATGGGGTTTCACACAGTTAAGCCAAACCCATGTGAATAATTTTTGAATAATTTAGTTCTCCCTTTGCAAATTAAGATCCAGCCTTACTCCATCTCCCATTCTACAAGCTTCCAAGAACCAACTGTTGCGGTTTGCTGTAGGTCTGATCCCCTGATAAATCTCAGTTACCCGTTTCTCCTGCAATTGCAGAGGCAGAATTCCCAGTCTGCTCAGGAGAAGAGTCTGCTAGATTGCCTGCTTGTCCTTCAAATCTGGCTGTTCCTCATTCCCCAATACAGGTACATGGGAGATGCCCTGAAGCAGAAAGAAGAAGGAAACACATTACCCATAACTGCAGGCAGCTTAGTTAGAATTAAGAAATTGTAGGATATTTTTCTGTAAGCAGGAGCCCAGTCAAAGTTTCCTTTATGTCAATGAGAGTTTTTCTAACAACTTCAAGGGACTTTGGATCACTTCACAAGAGAAATGAGCTGAAGCTTTTGTGTCAGTTCTCATTTACCAGGCAACAATCATAACAGAGGCAGCAGTTACACCCTGGAAGGGTGGAGGATAGGGGTTACAGGGCAGAGGATTCACAGCAAGTGTCACCGAGCCCATCACCTCTGCTGGTGGTTTCAACTGTCAGGAACCAAGAATGCCATGGAAAAATCATACCGCATTTGCTCCTGAAGGCATTCCCTAAGGCAGAAGGAAAGTAGGTTATAATTTGCTGCAAGAAAACTGGGCATTACTCCATCAAGACAGAAAAAAAAGTGGTATTTTAAAAGAAGATTATGAAATCAGATGCCATCTTGTGGCCAAAACCCATGAAATTGCTATGGTAGATACAATATAGTACACAAAACACACAATAATTACACAGACAAAAGAGAAGAAATAAGGGCTTAAAAGATTGGTGACCTACTATGGAGACTTTTAATCTCCAAGTCTGTAGTTCTCTAACTGTTTAGTGTGTTTCTGTCTGCAGGTGTAGAACCAGCTCCTCCACACTTCTGACAGTTAAAGTCCATTAAAAGATAGCTGTAATTATTGACATTTTTCCCCACATAAAATGTGGGGGAAAAAAATTTCTGTGCAAAAAATTGCTATACATCCTCTACAAGTTTGCCCAAGATCTGACTGAATTGAAGCAGGAGGAAATGCAGGAGACCGTAAACAACAAGGCCACTGAATGTTGTTATTGCCTGACATAAAATAAGTGCCTTTCCCATAAGACAAATGCTCCAATTAGGACATACCTGTGGACTCTAAGACCTAAATGCTGATTTGTTCCTAAACACGAGAGCTGGGAAAATGGGTGCACAGAGGAAATGAGGATAGTGATGATAGCAAAAGATCTGAAGGAGATTGAGAAGGCATATGTAAAGAGACTACCTAAAAGTATGTTGCGTAGGTTACGGAGGGAACAGAAAACACTCTGCCAGTCACAGATGGGAAGCAGGAATTTCTTCAAGGTCCCTCTTACTTGTGTTCCACTATCAAAGGCATGGAGTCAGTAGCACTGCCCTAGCCCTTCTCCTATTGAACAACCTTTTTTCAGACCCATCCTCCACGTTTTCTCTCTCCTTTTCCAGCTGCCAACCTGCCCAAATCTCTGGATGAAGATCATTCGCTCCCACAGCAGCGAGAGCTTTACAATCTGCTATCTCACGCCTTACACAACAAGCAATGAGAGGTTTACACCATTGCTAGGGAACAACACAAAAATTTGATGTTAGCTCCTCCAGAACTTGAAAATGATCATGTATCTATGCATAGAAAAGCTACTTTTGGCCTTTTAGATGATTTCAGATCACCTTCCATGTCGCAAATGGCTGGCTGTTACCTGCGTGGTCTATGCAGATTATAAAACCACCACACACTCAGGTAAAGCCTTTACTGGCACACGTTTTGAACGACTGTCATTCCTGTTTCATGGTTTTGCTAACCAGAAATCATGTGGCCTTCCCCACTGCACTGTGGGAGGACCCCAATTGCTGACTGTGCTCATCACAAATACAGAAATAAGTTTCTAATGTAAACATAGGCATCTAGTGACACTGAAAATACCTTACAGTATCAGAGACATCTGCACAGCACTGGCAGATAAACCAGAGGACCTACAAGAGACCCATGCCTTCTCCAGAGCAATAGCTGGAGACCAGGTGGGATACCTTACAACATGTAAAATGGTGCTAGATGCCTACGTTTAAGCAAATGAACTGTTCCCACCCCATGAAAACATATAGGACTATACATTTGAACATATAAAGAAATGCATTTGAGCTAGTAACAGCAGCAGTTGTGAGTAAGGGGTTAACTAGCAGCCATTATTATATTGAGGAAATTGCCCCAACAGAAGTATAATCCACATGGTAGAAGACAAGTGTTATTCACAAGTTATTAATAAAAGAGACCAAAAAGAAGGCAATGGTATACTGTTCTGTTAATCTCATAAGCCCAGATGTTCGTGAAATGAAAAACAGCCCAAGTACATGACCTTTCATACTGATGTAAAGGAATGTTTAAGATATGATGGGATGTTATATATCACAGGATGTTAAAAACATCACGGAAAAAATTCAATATGGATCGCAAAAACTTAAAGAATCGAATACTTACAAAAAGATATATCTGATAAGATGCAAAAAAATCAAATCAGATTATACTTTTCCATAATCATAATTTTACACACTTTTATAGACACCAGCACTTATACAATGACAAAGTACAATAATGGCAGGAATCACTATGGCATAGGATTGTTACAGTTTCTTGCACACTTTCTCTAGTGTGAAAGAAACTGTTCATTTTTGGGAAGACATGCGATGTTCTGTTCTTACGCATGACAAAATGTTATGCAGAAAGCACCCTACGTGCAGAAAAAAAAAATATATCTATGGACTGTATTGCAGCCTGCTCTTGGAGTCAGTTCTTGAGGTAATCAATTCATTTGGAAGCAAACTAATTTGGGGAAATGAGATTTCAAAATAAAATTTTATCTGAATGCTGGTCACCCTTCTCTGTTCTAGCACTGGTGAATGAGCATAAATGGAGAACCGCAGGTATCGTGGGGAGATTAGGAGGAGAAGTCTGTGTGTGCAGACAGCAAAGAATTCAGACATAATCTCTTGGTCTTCCCCCTTGTTTCTTTTCCTTTCAGATGCTTCAGTGTAAAACATGTGGTTTACACTCATCTTTGTGTAAACTTCTCTGGAGTGAGTTTCAGACAGAGGGCAGTCCCTCTGTAAACAAGATGGACAAAGCTGAGACTCAGAATGTGTGGGAACATGTGTCTATTCTAGCTTTTTATTAATAACACCACCTGGTTGATGTGGGTCCTGTGACTGCAGACCAGCACAGGCCTATTGGAAGCAATGGAATAAAGAAAAAGAAACTCACCAAAATCTAAAACTTTGTCCCCCGCTTTCCACTCCCTGCATCCCCACCCTTGCTGACATTGAAACAATCTGGCCTAGATGAGGGGAGCGTGGGGCAACTTTGGGAGGTCAGTTTACACACGGGTCAACTTATATGTGAGTGTATACAGTATCAGGGTCTGTTTTCTATTTGCTTGTCAAATACCAACACCATAAAGAAAGGAATAGTACTAAATCCACCATTTTAACCTTACACATACCCACAATTACAGCTGAAATAACTCAGCAATTTTTGAGTTATATGAGTGCAAAGAAAGCATCTGTAACCAATCACCTATTTTTTGTTGGCTTTTTTTTTTCTTTTTGGCAATTCTATATCTTAAAAATTGTGAATGCAGTTCTATTTTTTTTTTTTTTTTTTTAAAAACTTGTTAAAAAAAACAACACATGTGCTCTCAGGCTGAAAACACACATGCCAAATTCAGCCTGGAGAGAATTTTTACGGCTGAGTTATAAAACCCTGAAAATAGGGATTTATAATGGAAATGCTGACAGACCATTAACTACAATAATAACATAAACGGAGCAATAGAATTTCCAAGTTATCTCCTTTTTGTTTGTGTCAGCATTCCTGCACCAAGAGCCTGCGCAACGCACACACAGCATTAGCAGCACATCACTTAGGGTTCTCTCCTGCAGCATTCACAGAATACAGAGGAAGACACAGCGGAGGAAGCAGCGAGGCATAATGTGCAGTGTATGTCTCTGGGTGCACCACATCCCTTCAATCAACCCTAATCATGGGCTTTTTGGATATATGTTTTGTGAGGAATCCTGCCACCAAGCAAAGGCAAGTAGCAGGACACCAGTTCACCTGTTTTGCTCTGTGCCCTACCAACAGGAGAGCAAGCCACTGCTTGCTGATCCCACACAAAACCTTTCGCTGCCCAACACGAGGTTTGCTTTGAGCTTTCTGCGTGACTCACAAAAGAAAGAGGGAGATAATAACTACTTATGCCGGTGCGTGAAAACGGGGCACACGAGGACTATTAAAGACTACAACTACACATTGTATGCTCTTGCTTTAAAAGCTCAAGCTATGTCTTCTCTGGAAAGATGAATATACTGAAAATATGTAAACTGTCATGCTGCTCAAGATAATTTGTTCCCTATTACAGACAGGGATGAGTTGTTTAAAATAAAGTAAGTGACAGCTAATGCTACAGAATCTGTACATTCTTTGCCCTTACAAGAAAAAAAAGCTCGTATAGGTGAAGATGTGTTTAGCCCATTGCTAGTATGTTGCTAGTTTATAACAAAGTGCAGAATTTCAAATCATTCTGCATGGGGTTGACACTGGGAATGAAAGAGGATGACAGATCCTCGTACAGTTAGGATTTTGTCAGATTCATGGTTTTGAAAGATACTCCAATACAATCGGCTTCTGACTCATTCCCTGGCCCGTTTGTCCTATACATCCTAGAACACCTGACATAACAGAGCCAGTATCGTTATTCCCATTTTACAGATGGTTAAAGAAAGGCACAGCGGTGAAATAAATTCCTAAATATTACATACCAGATTTCTTCCAAAACCCAGGAAAAGAACCAAGTTTTCTCCTTGTTTTAGTAACGGCTGCTGTATAAAACCCAGATTTCAATCTTTTTCATTTTAAGGGTAAAAAGGCTAAATATGACCCATGAGTTGACATAACTCATCTGCTTCAGAAAAGCCCTGGTTCACCCCGGAAGAGGATAGCAAATTCCAACATCACAAAAATTATTTTTTCACAAAAACCCTGAGTTTTTTACAAAAAGAGCAAGTTTAAACAAAAGAAGAGCACAAAGCAGCAAGACAGTCTTTTTCTGCTAACATCGTCAACGACTCCTGACAGTCCCTCCCTGCTACCAGCCTCTTCTGACATTCACCAGCTCCCTCAAAGGCGAACCATTCTCTTAAAAAACATTATTCTCTTTATCTATCTGCATCGAAAGAAAGAAAACTACCGGTGGCCGAAATTACTCAAGCTGCTTTACTAAGTACTTCTGCCACTATTGCTCTGCTTTTGTCCAACACACGTGTCTAAGCCTTGTCAATGCTAGAGATATTTGGCACGCTGACCCTCCTCTGTCCCCCTAGCATGGCTAGCACACTACAAAAATGCTCCCAACGGTGCACAGGCGCTCGTGCCACTGTTTGGATTAGAGCGCTTGTAGATGACACATAGCTTTGTCTGTTGTTTACAACCCAGGATAATACAACAGACATTCAGTTGTCCCAGTGTCTCGCCAAGATTAGCACGTGGAAGAGCAGGAGCTGGCTGAAGCTAAGACTCAGCAGGAGAGAGGTTAGGCTTGTGGGCAGAGGGAAATGCTCCAAAGAGCATTGTGGTTCCCTCAGAGCGAGGACACATGCTCACAGATTATCAAGAGAATCCACGTTCTGGAAGCTTTCTTGACTCCTTATTGATACTGTGCTCTCATACAGCAACATCTGTGAGAAATGCTTTCTACCATCCCTGACAGGCCAAAAGTCTGCATTACATCCATGCGATGACCCAGCCTCAGGGATAAATGCCTTCCTCACTTCTCATCTGGCTATGGCACCACAGTCCATTTGGACTCTGAGTGTCGGCACCAGGAAACCTCCAGCTGGTACCAAAGGCTGCAGCACACCTTCCTACCCACAGTAACTGCAGGCAGATTGTTTCCTTGCTATTACACCGGCTAACCATAAAATACTCTCTTAAGTCCTCACCCTTATTTTCAAGAGACCAAATGGCCCACAGAGAAATGGTCTAAAAGACCACTACCCCCTCCAGAGTTCCCTTCTCAAGGATACTGCAATGGCTGTTAAACCTTCATTAAACCACGACACATTGAAATGAAGATTATTGCTCTGGAAATAGAGCTGCCAGGAGGTAGAACATTTTCTGCTGTAGCCAAGGCTGCCACAAGCATTTCCACCTTCCTGTCCAAGCCCATCCTAAACCTTTCTTTCCACAGAACAATGCACAGCTCAACCCACTCAATAAACAGCAAACCAAAGGGAGCCATCCCTCCATTGACTTCTCTCCCCTCATTTACACAATCAATGCATTACCATGCTTTGAAACTGGAAAGAATTGTTTGGGGGGGGGGTTGCAGACGAGCACCAGAAGTGATGCAGTTAAGCGGACAAGAGAGTGCTAGCCTGGCAAGCTGACCGCACTGGGGAATGGCAATAGGGTGGCTATTCCCAGAGGGAAAACTTACCTCAGCAGTCCCCAGCATTGCTGGCACTGCACAGAAAAGGTTGGCATCTTGGAGCTTGATAATATGGTATTAATCATGTTCTTGTCCTGTATACTCATCATCAAAATCAAACAGCAAAAACTAGAGAAACAGGAAATGCTGAATTAAGGTAACACTTCCCACACACAAACCACCACACAATCCTAATTCTGTCCCTGCAGCAATGCCAACCCTTGTAAATTAGACAACTTCTCAAGCTGTTTGAAGTCCTGAGCAGCCCAGCTCCAAAGTGAGGAGTAAGTACATGGCTTCAAGCCACATTTGCAATACCTCCCCGCCAATTTCTGGCTTGTACTTCATACTCCCCAGATGCAGGTTCATGAGCCATGACAAAATTTGGGGGCAAAGTGGAACAGATGCACAGAATCGTTTCTCCTGGTTTGAGGTTTCAACAGGAATGCTCCAGACAGCTTTGGTCAGGGTTGAAGAGAACAGGCAGTGCTGGGTGGTGATCAGAGCTCAGCACCTGCCCTCACCCCGCTATGCACTCAGTGGTTTCACGGTGTCATGTTGAGAAGAACAAACATTCACTATATGCAGGCCTGGCTTTTAAAGTTACAGAACTCTTTCTAAGTGATTTATAAGGTGCTATTATAAAGTTGTTTGAATTTCTGAAAAATAGAGGAGCTAGAATTTTTTTTTTTTTTTATTTAGTGCTTAAATTGGTTTGGTTATTTGTTTCATTACAGGAGATCAAAAATAATCCTGGTATTCACTATGAGCAGTAAAGGCCATTCAAATATGTTGGAATAACTTTAAAAGCAGGTGGCTACCTTATTAAGTGTTAAATATTCAGAGCTGAAATATGAGTCTGTTTCCATCTAGGGCATGCAGTAAATGGCTTCCACATATGCATAACAGCCCATTAGCACAATAAAAAAAAATTAGTTATCCAGCTGAAATTAGAACAAACATGCACTAAATGCAAGATTTTCAAAGGATCAATTTTATTTTATGAGCCATTGTTCCAGCTGGATAGCCATGGTTCCCCTAATTTAAACAAATACCACAAAATAGAAATAATTCTTTTGAATTCTTTTACCAACAGTACAGTACAGGTGGGGGGACAGAGAGGTTTGGACTCATCAGGTAGATGACAGAGAACCTTCACTTTTTCGTTTCCTAAAGAGTTCAGGGATTCCACAGGCGGAAAAGCAGCTTTCCAGGACAAGGTACTTGCTTGAGTCTGCGACATCAATATAATTCACTCCTGAAATCCAGTTTAGTGAAGTTGAACTAAGATTGCTCTCAACATTTTGATGGCATACTAGCAGGTCTTACCTCTGCATGAGCAACCCACTGCAAAATTAATTTGTTGAACTTTACCCGATTCTTTTGGAGTGAAATATTCATTGGCAGGTGGGCTCTAAAGGCCCGAGTAGCCAAGCTTAATAAACATGCAGTCTATCAGCTTGTGTGTGTTTTAATAACCATAACAATTCCGTAGGTATTCAAAAAACCCAAAATAATTTTATTTTTATAACAACCTGTGGCAAGTCAAATAGGGAATAGGGCAGTCTAACGATAAACTAAATGTCCATAAACTTTTAGCCATATATGCAAAAAATAAAATTGTAACAATAAAAGCAGTTTAGTAGTCCCCATGCATACATTTCAGCTGAAGGTAACTGTTTCAGTCACATGTTCTTTTTCTCTTGAGAGTTATGTTTGGTATTTTACACTAAATTCTGGCACTATTTTTCACTTGTTAATTGGAAACCACAATCACTTCTGCAGTGTTTTGCTCTGCTTTCTATATTTGTGATTTGCACTCAACTGTCAAATCTTTAACGGTGGAGAAAAACCATCTATAAAGTTAAGGCACATAATGCTGTTCAGAAAGCCCAATGGCTGCCCTGACAAGTGAAATCGCTTAGATGGTAGCGTATCTGTCCCAGCCCTCCTCAAAGCTGACCTTCCAGAAAGTGAGTCCTGGCTTCCATACGTAGCAAACGGGTAGTTACTAGGAAAGACAAAACACAATTCTACAACCTGCATAAGAACAAGACTCCAGTGATGGCAACAGCATTGTGTCTGTTCACACCGGGGTAGAATTTAGCAGTCAGATTTATCAAAATGTGTGCATTTTGTACTCAAAGGGAAAAATTTTAGAAATAGATGCAAATCTTCTACATGACAGGACAACTATAGGTTTCTGCTTAATTATGTACTACTCCCAGCCTTGCCACATAATATAAAACCCGCTGTATAATAAAAAACTTTACTGTCAAGATTGTTATCATGGACATTGTTAAAACTAACATGAATTACAATGACTGCAGGACTGTGGGGTCTCTCTCATATACACACACATATACACATGCACTTGTATAAATATACATGTGTATATACATATGTATATTGCAGTTACTCTCATGTCTCAGCAATGAAACTCCAATTTTCAATACCACCTCTATATACTTGTAATATTTATCACCAGGGAGGAGACTGAGCCACCAGTGCTTTGCCAAACCATGTTTCACTGCTTCAGCCATTCCAGTAAGTATCTCCTCAAAAGTTTCCATGAACAAATCTACTTTTCATTCTGTATCTATGGTAAAAGTACAGTACATTCCAGCACTACCTCCCCCACCATTTAAGTGCACACAGAGATCACAAAATGTCCTTCAACAGGACAGCTTCCTACATACTCTCAAGGAACCTGCACAGCTTCAGTTTTAGCTTTACCTTTTTTGTTTACCAGGAACCACACCCTGCCAGTTACTCCAACAGCATGCAGGGACATCTAGTGACCAAAGAAGATACTGCAAATACCATTACATCTACTCACTACACCATTTTGTTAAAATCAAAGGAGCAAAATTAAGTGCTTGAAAATTAGGAAAAACACGCTCTCTTTTTTTGTTGTTGGTGGTGGTATTGAGATATTTTATACCCAGTAAAACAGCCAAGGCCATGTTCATTCATCCGCTATCTTCACTTGGCTTAACCCTCATCAGGGAAAAAGAGAAGGCAAATTATTTGTTTTTTTAATTTCACTCTAGAAGAAGTTTTATTTCCCTTGAAGTCAGATCTCAACAGAAAAAAGTTGCCTACCAAAAAGAGTTTTCTTCTTTGCACTGAACAACCAGAATTCTGAACTCATTAAGAGGACATTCACAAGTTTTGTTTCATTACACATTTCTTATGCTTCAAATAAAACAAAAAGCAACATTCTACGCCACTATCGTTTTTCTTTTTCCTCCACATCTATAAATATTCTCATGGAAATGGCACTGGTAAGTAAACCCATATTTCTGACCTGCTGCATGTCTAACATTTCTTCTTTAATAACTCCATGAGCATGGCAGGCTCTTCCTATTAACTACATTACATCATCATTATCAAAGACGAAAGGAAATTAATTTTGTTTTCCAAAGACTTGGCAATAAGTCGGTTCTTTACTTCATCAGACATCTGCTGTTTTTCTACGTATGTCATTTGTGAAGCAGAGTTTTCCTTATGACTTTATTCTCCTAACAGTTTATCATGCGACACTGTTTACCAGTGAAATAAAGTGGAGCAGGATTTCTCATTTGCCCTGTAAAAGTGTAAAGCTAACTTAAAGCCAACATTATAATCTTCATTTCAGTTTCAAATACTTTTTCTGGTTTAAAATAAAGCTCAAAGACTGTCATGCAAAAATAACCTCTCATGGTCTTTGCCTGAAATTTATTACTAGTGCTGCAGTACTTTGTTTTAACAGATGGGACTTTATCAGCAAATTATATGGGCAGGCCACCAACTTCCCTCAGGAATGGAGGAGTGCTAGTATTTACTTGGGCTCTTATCTATGCACTTAAACCCATATTCTAACCACAAAATTCTATTTTCATTTATTGATATAAAAGACAAAACACAGAGAATCTTCTGTTCTAAAGCACTCTGCATTCCTAACCTTTGTCTTCCTCATGTACATGATAGGTAGCTGCTGTCAGATATTTCACACGAGCAAAACTTTTTCTTTTTTCCTTTTTAAAGTTGAATGGACTTCATAATTTGTTTTTATGTTCACCATGTAACTCCATTAATGCTGCACAAAAGGGGACAATTTAGATCACTTTTCAAAATATTTATTTTGCTAAATAATTTGTTGTGGTTTTGTTTGGAGTTTTTCCCTACTTAACTACACCGTAATTTACTCTGTAAATAGTAGTCTAAAATTCTAATTTTGCTCATGGCAAGTACTTCTAAACCACAGCCACCAGCACATCAGAAACTGGAAGGGCTAGTGAATGTATCCAGAGAGGAGCGGCACCCATTCCATCCCTTATGCTAGCCCCTTTGTGCTATTCCAGCAGCACAGAAGGGCTCAAAAAAAAAAAAATCTGCCTATTCTGAGCAGACAGGAGAGGGTGCAGGACCACCACAGCATCAAATACACCACTCGCCGGGCAGTCAGAAGGGAGGGAATACAAGCGTGGTGCGAAGCCGCTCACCCCACCGCCAGCCTGGCTTGCACCTGTTCTGCGGTGTAACTCATACGGTACGCTGTGAGCTCCCGCTGATGATCTGCATAAGAAGCAGGTGAGGGAGAAAAACTAAATAAATAATGACTCTAGGGAAAAAAAGAAATAGTGATAAGCACTGAGTGTCACACTAGCTGCCAGCTGCTATGGGACATTACAGAACCTGATATTTATTCTTCTAATCAAGATCTAAATATATCCGAATTTCTTTCCGAAGTGCACACATCACCCTAAAATAAACTCTTTTTGAAGGAATTTTGAAAATGTGCATCCTTTACCTAACAAGACTCCATTCAGCAGCGCACTCTGAAAGAGATGGTATTCTGAAAAATATGGCACATAGCTTATTTTAAGACTTTCCTAACGAAACACTGCTTAACAACGGTTTGAATTAATAGGAAGGATGCTAAGTAACTTATTTCAAACGGGAAAGAAAATTTTAATAGAAAACCATGTAAAACCTTGCAAAAAATCCACTGTAACATTTTAAGTGTTTTGTTCCAAATTATTGAAAATGTCATTAAAACTGAACTACGCTTTTCTGTCCAATGTAATTCTTTCAATATAGTTTTATTTATATCTGTCTTACAGAATCTATACTGCAGGACCCGGTCCTGTAATGACCCTCATGTAAGTAACTGTTGCTTATTACTTAGCGTGGTGTTCTACATTCCATCCACTTCTGGCATTTTATTTTGCTTATTGTTTCCACAAAGATGCTTTTACTGCCTTTTTTTTTTTTTGACATGAACAAAATACCCCTTATATGTACCTATTAATAAAAACAATGAGTCTGAAAATACATTGGAGTATTGGTCTATATTGGACTACTGGAATTTTTTCATGAAACCTACCTATGAATATTAGAGCAATGCATTTAAGACTCATCATTCAGCCACATGAGGCTCTTTGTTAGTAGAAAGATTCTAAGTTAAATGTCAACTATAAAATTCAGAATCCAGCACAGAAACAATCTACATCATTCTGAGATACAGTTAAACACTCTGTTTAACTACAGATAAACGCAATTTGTCTTAGCTCTTACTCCTGATGACTTGATCGTCCTATTCTTCAACCACATACAAAGCCCTGCTAAGCAATGAGAGACCTCCACTGTAGTCAGTGGGTATTGAATCAGATCTTGATGGCCAAAGTCTGCTTCTTTTATCCCCAGAATGAATAGCTCCTATTCCATGGGGAACTCCCCACAAAACATGGTGTTACTTACTGCAAGAAAACGTATCAGAAACTGGACCTCAGAGAATAACTTAATAATACACTCCTAGCAGAGAAAGTTTGAAAATACGCTCACTACAAAAGGAAGAGGATTTGTAAAGCAACACTGTGAAAATCTGGTAATGGTTCTGGCCCAACAATCCATAGCTGAATTTCAAATACTCCAGAGTTTGCAGGCAGAGATATAAACCAAATGGTGTGGCATGGACCACCATAAGGATAAGGGTTATTTGCTAAACAATAGCTAATAACATGCTTAGAGGCAATAAATAATTGCCAGAGCTGTAACTCGTGTGAGAGCAGTTAAGTAAAGGCAAATTCCAAGGTATTTTAGCTGAATATTGCATTCAAATTCTGACATACAAGGATAGGAACTCATGTGAAATGTGGACCTGGATTTAAATTTTAAACTTCTTGCCATTAAAGTTCAGGGTATGTTTGGGTCACACAGCTCAATGCGGGTTTAGATCTCTACAGAATATCAGGTTTTTAAAGATACTTTTCATTTTCAGATGTGACAGTTAAAAAATCCTGGGTACAATAAACCATTTGACTTGGGGAAAAAAGTTGAGCTATAAACTGAAACCAAAGTAGCTCAACTTGGGAGTGTCCCAGCTGCAGAAAACTCTTAATTTTAAAACACTTTGATTGATCCCCAATCTCTTCGAATTACACTGCAGTAAGGACTGTGCGCCCTTCTGAATTCAGGCTATGCTTCAATTACTTCATCTGTGTATAAATTTCATTGTTATTTGAAACATATGCAAAACACAGATACCAGTATACCCTAAAATTGATTAAATATCTACCTCATTAAAGTACAAAACCTACAGTACAAGAGGCCCTACTATGAGGGTTCACTTTGCATTAAGAATGCTAAACCTTGCCAGTGAAACACCATTCTGGATCAATCCAGTTTAGCTGTACAACATCTGTATTTTAGCAGCTGGACGCTTATACTACCAACACCCTCACTAAGGTTTTCACCGACTTTCTGCTGACAGAGTAAATACAAACCCACTCCTGCAACAAAAGTCTGCTCACCTGATTCACTCAGGCTATCCGAACGAGAAAGGCAAACAGAAGCCTGCCTCAGGTAAAACTTGGAGTGAAAGCTTCATCCCACGAGCCGACATTTTTGAGAACCAAATTTGGATCCAAGTATTTCAGAACATTTTATGAATTCAAAAATGACTTAAGGAAACGTGAAACCTGACAGGCTATTAGTCCATTCTGGGGGACTATTACCTTCCAATTATTTTCAATATATAATTCTGAGGTTTGGAAAACCCTTGTGCCACTTCCCATGAGGATTCACATTGGCCAAATGTGTCTCTGCATTGTGATACTTAGAACATACACAGTAATCCAGTGTTTGCTGCCCTTGACACAATACACCAGCAAGCATTTATAGACAGGAGGAAAATTTCATACCTTTGTACTGACACCATTAAAAAAAAAGAGCAATAATTATTTTAAAATTACAGAAAAAAACTTACACAAACACAAAACTGTCAGGAAAAATGTAAGTATAGTCGGTCCCATCTTGGCAAGGAAACAAACTAGGTGAGTAGTATTCAGACATTTGGGCTGGATGGACCATTTTTTCCCGTCCTTCCCCTACGACCTGACAAGATCCGGGGTGCCCAAATAGTAGGAATGGCACTTCCTGGGGTCTCTCAGTTTTCCGTGCATGCACGTGCATGCAGGAAAGCCTCTAAGCATCCCAGCTTACCCTTGGAAAAAGCAAAGTCATGGATGTGCCGCTTGATCAGTTTGAACAGCCTGTTCCCAGCTGCTGCCTTCTTTTCAGAGGGAGGATCAGGAGGATGCAGACTGCAAGCCAGATGAACTGCTCCAGAGGTGGTAGCCTACACTTCGCTGATATTCTTCACAGGAGCCCACTTCTGGCGCCATGCACCTCATGGAATGCAAGTCCAGGAACCCCACAAGGAAAACAGGAGTCATGGTCATAGAGTTTCCACCACCCCAACAACTCCTGAAGCTAACAGTCCACCCTTAATGTGCTCCTGAGGTGCTACCTGAAAAGAAGGAGCAGGTTGCAAACTGGTTTAATACTTTGAGTAAGCAATATGCAGCCTATGGATCACAGGCTGAGCGCCCTTGCAATCAAGAACTTCTCCAGGTGTCTTTCAGCCCTATTTTGCTACTACAATTCTGTGAGAAGCAGCACAGCTCCACATTGCTGCTGCTCAAAGCAATGTCTGGTGTAAACCAGACCTTTAGTTAAGCAAGGAATTTGAATGGTCAACAGGATGAGTTACAGAGTTGTATCAGGTTTAAATCAATCCCTTTTCAACAGAGCATTTAAGTATGTGATTACCTTTAAAGATATATGTTCCTCATTAAGCCGGTGGGGTTAAGTATGCCCTTAATGATATAAGAACGATAAGAATATGCTTAACTACTTTACAGATGGCAAGCTTCTCTGAATGAGGACTCTCATTAGTGTTCCCACTGAACTGACAAAGGGACTGGTCACTTTTACTACAAGGGAAATGGGATGTGGCCTTTCATAATATTTCAAGTATTAAATGCAGTCTCCAGAAGAAAGCCACTCAAATCCACACGGACATCCTAGCTACGTTACTGTACATCTTACTTCCTGAGCTCTGCAGGCAAATGTCTTCTGAGTGTGCAAGTGACTTTCCACATGGCTGCAGGGGCAAGACGCAAAACGTGCATTCTTAGAAGATCATTTGTAAACTTGGCATGAGGTTTGTTTTCTAAAATGCTGCTGTGAACAATTTGTCACTGACTCCAAGTCTGACAAACAAGCCCCTTTAGGCTCATTCAGATGAAAATTAGGAATGCTTCACTGGAGCTAAGGATGAAACACAGGCTTCGAAGGCATCACTTTTACTTATGACATCCAAAAACTATGTTAAAATAACATTGACAATGCAATGCCAAGAATTCAAAAGTTAGGAAATGCCAAAATTAAGGTTGCCTGTACAAACTTCGTTCAGCCCTTTTCTGAGTGCACTTCATGATACAGGTTTTCATTATGCGATCATGCACAATTTTTTCTACCAAACCACTGCCTCATTCATTGTGAGGTAAGGGACGGCTTGAGGAAAGAATTAGGGTTGTCAAGGAGATAGCTGTCTGTAGAAACACTCGCTCATTCAGAAAACAAGCAGTTATTCAATACTTCTTTCTATTCTTCCATTCAACATGTAGCCCCAGGCTTTATCTTATACATGGCCTTTAAACTCTGCATTTGAAACAGAATTATTCATTTCCTCATAGGCATTCCTACAGTCCTATTGGCATAGCATCCAAGTGCTTCACATAGGGTAAAAAGTTTGTCTTCACAACTGATATGTGAGAACAGAATTTGAGGCCTCCACTCAGATCATTTTCTACTTCCTGCCACCTCTACTTTCAACTTCCCTCCTATTTTCTTCATTGAAATTCCCGTCAGGTGCTTCTTCCTTTTATTTGTCCTGCCTATGTACTTCAGAGACAGCACTAGCAGCAAAGAAAAGGAATTAGGAGAAAACTGAATTTGTTCCATTCAGATGGAAACTTCAAAGAATTTAGCTGTCAAAATCTAACAACCCTCTACTAAACATCTGTGAACTAAAATCTTTTGAGAGCCATACAGCTTGGCCAGATTTGGGAAAAATTTTATAGGGATGCCAAGAGATCTCCCTCTGATATCAGAACAACTTCCACTTCCATGTCAGATTTCAAGTGTTTGTCCAAAGCATAATTTAAAAAATATTTTTAATTTAAGCAACAACAAAAATGTGTCTTTCTCTAACCTCATAAACAATGCAGCTGGGTTTAGCTATTCCAAATAGCTGAAGAGTGACGATGATAAAACCAACTGGTAACACAGTGTTCTAACGTAAAGCTCCAGATAACAACATAGATGATGTTACTTACTATGCATGTAATTTATGTAATGTAATGCTAGAATCGCTGACAAGTACAACATAGATATCTTCCAGGTATTTTTAACAATACCAGAATTGAAAGATAAGAAGAAGAATTGTTTGCCTACTGATACAGAGAAACTATTAACAGAGAGAAATACCGTTACCACTAACAGCAAAGCTCAGTATAGTGCATACTGGCAGCACTTCTGTGCCACTATGCAAGAGCTAGGCTTCATGGAAAGCCCGTAACATGCCACGTGATGCATCTCGGGCATCAGGTTAAATTGTAGAGAATACGCTACTGCCCTACTTTGCGGCGGAGGAATGTGGTTTACTTCTAGGAGTCTTTTTCAGCACAGCACCCCGTATGATCCTAGGGCCAAGTCCTACAGCTTCCTGAACCACACAATGGGAAACACCGCCAGCTAGACATGCCTTCTTACTTGAAACAGTAACACTACTTTCATACAGTAAAAGAGCAGTGGGTGCTTTCCAAAGTTAATGGAGTTACACTGGTACAAAATTAATTGGAAGAGACAAGCAAGACCTTCAGCCTTCCTCATCTGGAGCATAATCCTGAAAATCATACCATGTTACATGCCTTTCTCAAATTAGTGTCTTTGGGCAGACCCACGGCTGAGATCAATTGGAATAACTCCACAGAATGCATGTCAGATTATACTTAGTAAGGTTATGACCACAGTATGCTTGAGCTAAGTTTTCCTCAAAATAAATAGGGAGGGACCCCCCAGACTATTATTTATGGATGTCCTCAGTTTTTCAATTCATTTCCCTGCACTTTGGCCCACCAGAATCTCAATCTGTCTGCCTCCCGTGCATCCTATTAAGTTCATCTTTTCCCAGTCTGTTGAGAAAAGACTGGCCTGCCTGGGCTGGTGATGAGAATGGACAAACCTTTGGTTTGGTGGTGGGTTTGGGAAGGGGGGGGGGGGGGGGGGGGGGAAGTTGTTTGTTTGATTTAAACACTATCTTTTTCATGAGTGAATGGAGTGCTACTAATTAAAAACAGTTAAAAAGTTGGAACAGATATCAGTGCAATATGTACTTAAAGCATTTGGGTTCTTCTGGGGATATCAATTCAGATTTAAACTAATAAAAATTTAGGAGTAAGGTTTCTTGAATTTAAGGGTAAATAATATGGACAAGTAGGCTAAGGTACATTAGACCTTACAGTGACTCCTGGAGCTGAGGCTTTAAGAACCATATTAAATAATATGTGCCTTGTGATACCAACAGTCTGTCTCCTCCGGTTTTCACAGAGAAAACTGAGGAAATTCACTGATAGTTTTCACCTTCAGTCTTTTGTCTCTGCAGAACTTTTATTAAAAAATAAAGGCAGCAAAATAGTCTAATCACAGGGTGGGGATTCCAAGACCTCAGTGGTCTTTGTTTCTTTTCACGTTTCATTTTTTTGGCCCCTATAAATTTCCTTTCCCATTTTAGCACCCTAAATCAATCAAAATATTGCTGGAGATAAACTTACGTCTGATCATTTGGCAGGACTCATTACACACTGGAGAAATGGATATCAAGCAAATAAAAGGACACAAATACGAGATGGTTTGGACTGATGCAACAATGTTTGGTTTAACTTAAGATTATGGTATATAGTTAACAAAAACCGGGCTCCATTGTCTCCAAAGAGGTTAAGTCCCTAATGGCGGCTAGTTGACCTGGAGAAGAGAGGGGAGTATCAGTGTAAAACACTGTCACCCGTAACACAAGGGTGCCGTTAACAGGCTGGCACGATGATCGTATTAACTGCAGGCAGTGCCCATAACGGAGGCAGGGTACTCAGTACTTTCCTTTGGGCACCTTCCAGGTGTAAAATTTCTGTGGAGCACCAATGAGATCTGAAAACCACTTCCTGGCAGCCAGGATTCGACTCCATTTAGCTAGGAAGCTTCACAAAGGAAACCTCACGATAGTGCTTTTTTTTGTCCTCTTCCAGCTCTTTTGGAGTACCTAGTTCTTCCCTCCCACCCCAAATTTCTGGGTTGCAATGAAAATATAAAAGTCAAAAAGTACTGAATACACCAGGAAAATATTAGAAGCTTATTAAAGCTACTGGCAAAATGGTTAGTGCTTTTCCCCTTCCTGAAAATGTCAAGGAAAGGTAGTAATTTCTGACAAATTTCCAGTAGAAAATAATGACTTTCGATCAATAACTCCCCTCATGATATAAAAAAAAAAATTTTTCAGCATAAAATATGCCTTTTGGGATTTAGTCAAAAATTTCCATGAAAATAGATATTTTCTACATACAAAAAAAAAAGCCTACACGTTTTATCAAAAAAGCATCAACAGCAAATTTATGACCAATGGCTACTCTTTGATGCACCTTTTCATTTTAACAGCCCAGTTTCTTTATTGTTGCTTTTCTGAGTAAATCGTCGTGGGCCACAAAGAACAGCACCTTTGTGACTCCTTTCACAGCAATGCAGAGAGTGAGTGATCCCAGAGGGCAGCCAGTGGGCCAGGAGGATATATGAAGATTGTTATAATTCCTTGAGGCTCTGTGGCTTTATTAGTGGGGATTTCTGTCCACTGGCCTCCAAAGGCTATTCTGGAAGATGACTCCTCCACCCAGGATGCGTGCCATGTGAAGGCTTAATCCTTCAGGACAGATGCATGCAAAGGAAAACAGGAAGACTATTTTAAATGCAAAGGAAGATGAAGCAGATAGAGCGGTGATTTTAAGTACACTTCTCATGAGCTTAACAATTCCTTTTAAAATTAATATGTATATTTCTTACGCTTTCTTAGAAATGAGCATTTGTGGGGAGGACTACAGCTGAGAGACACACTGATAGTGAAGGCAGATGCTGCTACCTAAACATATAAATCACTAAGTGTTACAAAGTACCTTCCCCCCCTCCCCCCCCCTTAAATGGACTATGCAATCCAATTAATTTGCTTTTAGTTTATAAATCAGACCAAGTAAGCACAAGATTCCTCCCTTTCTTCCGCATTCACTACTTTAGCCAGGAATAAGGTCCCGCACCCACGGCCACACATGGGGCAGGGATTTACATCACAAGGCCCCAACACTGAACTGTGGAAAATAGTCTTTCAGCGGCAGGAACAGCATCTGGCTTCTTGGCTTGCTCCACACACAGTTGTGCTGACAGATCTGGAGTTGCCTTTTACAGTGTCATACAGCCAGGCTGCTAACGCGATGTCCCTCCCCACTTGCCCTCCTCCATGTCGTTTTTCTTCTTTGGCTCATATTTAGCTCTAACGAAGCCGCATGCATTCACCCCTACAGACTGATGGGCCTATCTCCTCTTTACGCTTTACAGCAAACTCGGCCAAAACATGCATACTGAGGCAGCCTTCTAGGCATCCCTATATGGGATTTCCTTAAGAGGGTTCTGGTACTCATCCAAAACCCAACCCAACAAAGCAATGGGCTTTCCCCCACACCTTCATATCAGAGGACCTTAATTCCAGCCCAGCGTCACTGCCACTTCGTTAAGCAGACAACGGAGGTGCCAAGAAAGTGGTGTCCCGCCCCAGAGCTCCAGTTTGTCACCACCTCAGCGCGAGTCAGTGCCGTTTCATATTATTTCCACAGTTCTCTAGTGTGCGAATCTGGGATATGGGCCGTAAACATAATAACAAAGCGAGCTGAAGCTGCACTGATAAAGTATTTTTCTTACTCGTTTAAACATTCAACACACCAAATACATAAAACATCTTGTATATGAACCTCTTCCTGTGTGGACAGACCCACTCTAGAGAATAAGCCCATTTTCTTTATGTCACATGAATGAAAATCAACACTGGATGACAATCTACTGTGGACCCATTTATAGTGATTTATTGAAGCACAGGACACTACTTTCTACACTTATTTGGTGTAACCCACCTGAGAGTCTGACCATCTGGTTAAGTATGATTTTTCTAATAGATTTCAGAATGTTGCTGCACTTGGCCTGTAGATACTAATGATAAATACCTCAGCAAAAAGGAAAAAAGTTCAATTACAAAAAGGCATAAAGAATTCCTGATCAAAACTTTGCAGCATATCCTTTACTGCTGCAAACTGGCATGAAGCAGCTTACATGGGGCAAGAATCTGGTGAGCTATTTAGAAATGAATGACCGTAATTCCACAGCATCTGAAATTATTTTTCTAGAAGAACTCAAGCAATCAGAGTTCAACAGATTGAAATGAGTATCTTACAGGCATGATGCTGCAAGATAAAAAGTATGCTGGCCATTTTCCAACAAGGAACTTGAACATGTGCTTATCTTTAAGCTTACGAGCAGTCACACTGAAGTCCCATGCTTCATGCCTGAAATTAAACATTAACTCAAGCATTTTGCTGGACCGGGGCCAATGCAATTTTAAAAGCGTCAACTCCGAAAGCAGGGACTGTTTTGGGAACAGTTACTCAGGTGCACCTAGTATGAGCTCAGCTGACAGCTGCAGGAACGGATGAAAGCACTGTTACCTTTCTGCTTTCCAGTAATCTCAGGGCCTGACAGTCTCTCATTTAACCCATGGTATAAATTAGAGCAGATTCAGGACTATGTGAGTTTATGCTGGTTAAAATTCCAGCTGGTCTGACACTTACTGTTATGAACAACACCGGCTGATTGGCTCCATCCCACACAGGCCTAAATGGGAGGGAATCCTCAACTGCACAGATTTTTGCAGAGCAGGACAGAGTTCTTGGTCTTGATGAGTACACAGCAAACACTAGTCAGTCGCTAGATATTCTGGATCCGTAGAGGAACCTTAACATCCATGATGCTAATCACCCACCAGAAAATAGTGAGAACCCCAGCCTCCTACAAATCAGGGAAAAGAAGCTTAAAGTATTATTTTTTTTGTTATTTTCAGTTTTCACTTCATGTTCTAATAAAGGGAACGTTTTCAAGTTACTAAATGCCTATTAAGATTAATAAGAGAATGTAAAACAAGCCTTATACAATGCCTTGCAAAATGCAGCATACGTATATCTTTACCTCAATCATCCAAAATAAAAATAGAGAAAGTTCTAAAAACCTGGCACAAAGGTTTAAAATAATTGTTTTGTCAATAACTGAGTATTTTGCAGCATTAACCTGCAACTTCAGCTATTAAAGTAAATCAAAGGGACAGGAAGTAGAGATGGAAATCAGAAAGAAGAATAAGAGCTGCAAAATTAAACTGTTCTCTTTCACATGTGAAATTCAGTATAAAATACTTCCCTATAAATAGTTGTCAATAAACACAACTGCTGCAAATGTATTTGGTAAACGTTGAGGTCAAAGGCCTCAACTGTTTATTGCCTTGTAAACTCAAAGGCAAGTAAATTTATTGCCTGAACGAGTTTCAGAGCATTGGCCATCATAAAAACTCTGCATCCAAGGTACAAAATAGCCCATCAGCTAGCACCGCAGCTATTCCACACGTAACTCTGGGGCCACCGCGTGTATCATAATTCAAAGTATCAGAAAGTATATTGTCGCCATGCCGAATATACACTGCCACGGGTTAGTGCTGAACTGTCTGTCATTACTGTTAGAACTACCACTTGGTGAAATTATAAATCGTCGTGCTTTTAAAAGCAATTTGCTTACTGCACTACTGTAGCAGAATGTAGGAGTACATTTGCCTGGCATCCTTGTGCAGTATTACATTTTCAGAAGTCCCTAACTGAAACTGGAGCAGCAGTGTGCAAACACAGTAAGCAGCAGCATTTACCCCAAATGTTTGCAATCTAAGTGAAAGCTTACAGACAGATGATGGGAGAAAGGAAACATTTTCCTCTGTGCTTTACAGCTGGAAGAATGGATCTCAGAATTTATGTGATTTAGGTCTTGCAGACAGAAGAATATTACTTTAATGTACCTCTTTTCCCTACTTTTAAAAAGGTCAAATTGGTTCTATAGCATTCTACAAAATCATTAGAACCATGGTTAGTGTTTAGTGCCAAATCCTATCCTCAGATCCATTATTCATGACTATACTTGCAAGATTAATGTGTTGAGAATCTTATTCTCTTCCAGCTCCAAAACTTAAAAGGGCCAGTTCAGGAAACAAAATGTATATATATGTTTTATTGAACAGGGTTCTATTTAGGAAACATTATGCTTCTGTCCTCCAGAGTTAGAGCTCAAGAACTGAATGTGTTCAGTGTCCTTTCTCACGTGTTCCTTTCTCAAGTACTGTGTGACTATTAATTACTGTGAATTAACAGAGAACAGGTATGAATCTGTACAAATTGGATCTAGAGAAAATTCTGAGCTCAAGCTAATACGGCATATAGTATAAAATATTACACAATCAGACTTTGTAATCTAGACTGTAAACTCCTCGGGACAAGCACTGATGTTTTTCTTTCTGTATCATGGAGTGTGCAGCCAGTGCTAGTAACTTTGGGGATAATTCCAATTTTTTATCCTCTTCAGTTGCATGGTCAAAAGGGAGCTGTCCGGCTGCCCAAAACTGTGCTTGCCAGTTTAAATGGAACTGCATCCTGCCTTTGCTCTTTGAGTCCATTCTTGAGTAGCTGATAGCATCTGCAGATAAAGTTTTGCAGAGTGTTATTTGAGAATGAAACTGCTGTCAGAGAATGAGGCACGTGACTGCATCTGCCAGTCAGCAACCTAACTATCTACACACTTCAACCAAGAACATATACAGGCAGAAAGGCACATATCAATACATGCACGCATACAGTACCCCACACAGACAAGAAACCCATCAAACAATAAAACACAAACAGCAGCCACACTTAAAAAAAAAATAAAAATCTACTTCCGCAGCTCTGCAAGCTCAAGTAAATCAGAGATATAAATACAAAACATTCAGGAACATGCATCTCATTTCCTAGAGAACTATGGCAGCAGTAAAGTAAGGCATGTAGATTTTTTGTTTTACTCCGGACAGATCTAACTGTTTTCCAATATTGTTCCCATCAAAGAAAACTGTCTCAACTTTCCTCCAGCCATTTCTCTGAAATGTTATATGATAAAAAACACTGCTCCATCTGAGAAATCTACCCCAGTAAATTCCATTTGCTGCACAATCTAAATCAAAGGCACGAACACCTTATCAAATTCAACAATGAAAGGTACTGTGCAAGGTACTGTCATACTGACCCCACCTTTTTATATTTGTATTTGTAGCTTTTATAAATACACGATTAATCCAAAACACACATAGCATATGACAAGCATAATACTGTGATATGGTTATGTATGAATGGGCAAATCAGAAAACTTAACACTTTTTTCCACGTTCCCAGAACAGCTTTACCTTGTGATACTGTATACAGGAGGCCAAATGCAGAACACTTAGGACTGAAGCCTTCACTGGAGCAAACTATTCCCATCTCCAAGAAACTCAGTGGAAACCCTGTGCCTCTTTCGTCAAAAGGAAATAAAAATGGAAGAGACATCTCAAGGAATTAACTAGCAGCATCTCATTGCCTGTCACTAAGGAAGGCAAAACACAAAGATGCACAGGTATAGTTTAGAGTCCTCCAGACTCAGTGCAGGAAACACGAATAGACAGAGAGAAATGTTTTTCCTACTACCTGCAGCTGAGCAGGTAGTTGCCCTCAATTCTAGCACAGAGGCCCATCAGCTAATGTTTGCATGGCAGTATACAATACAAATATCAGCCTTGATTTAGAGAATCCATCACATCTATAGGATGTGATCTAAGAAGTTCCATAGGTTTGCCGTTCTTGCTTATAAAACACCTGACTCCTTTCCACACCAGGACCATCTAACACCCCCACTGCTGACAATTTACTTCTTCGGGGAAACGCTGAGGAAGCAGTACCTCCCTCCTTTGTTAGTATTACCTAACAGAGGTATTACCCAGCACACAGCATATTTTTTGAGTTATACGGCAAAGGCATAGCCACAGGGCAGCATATTGCCCCAGTCCACAACGCAGATGGATCCAGCTTTGAACTGTAACTCCTTATTAGACCCCACTGTCTCACTGCCCTCAGTTGCAAGTGTGTAACCCATCTCTCTGCCTTTGCCTTCCGTCAAGAAGAGTAACAATCCCACACCCACACAAAACAGTCTCTTAGTTTGTGTCTTTTCAAAAAAGACACACCCATTTTATTATCCTGAATGAAATTCCCCATTAATTTGTGCTGTATTGTCCAGCAAATACCAAGCTAACGAATACAAATGAATTTATTCTCATGCCTGTGCTTGTTATTTGATGCCAAATGGAGAACTAGTGCCTCAGCATCAATCTCTTCACTCCAAATCATGAGCTGAATATAGCAGATGATGGGAATAAAATCAGAACAGAGGTAATAGTTATAGTAGTTCCACTAAGGTTAATGAGACTATTCAGTAGAATGGCTAAGGTGAAGGAGAAATAGAGTTTTTTACCACGGGGAGAAAACAAGCCAAACAATAATAATACACAAATACTAAACATTAAACATTTTCAGGTACTTCTGTCCTGTAAGTCTGTTTAGTAACAGTTAATGGAATAACAAATAAGTGATATTACATTACCCACCCAGCACGCTTTCACTCAAGAAACAACGCAGCCATGAACTTTTCTCTGCATAACATGGGATATGAACGGGGTACTGTTGCTTAATCATTCTCCTAAATGTTTATAGGGTGGAAATAAGATCTTAATATAACTAGAGGGGCCACAGGAGGGACACTTTAAAGGCTGCACTACCATGTGTGTCGATACCAAGAGCTCAACAACATCTGGTTTAATTCATTTTTTGAGCTGTTTACTAACTGGAGACTAGGCGTTATTTCCTCTTTGAGATGGGAAATGCCTTTAATTAATGCTGGTGCATCTCCCTCATGCCAAATGGGCACTCACGAGACACTATGAAAACCAGTTAAGCAGCTGTGGTAGAAACAGGGGCTAGAATTTGCCTATAGTGTCTCTTTAGATCACAGGCCCTTGGAACAAAGGCTATCTCTTACTGTGCACGTCAGTATAGCATTCGGTCCTACAGAGCTTGAATTCGGGCAAGGCTTCTCAATGTTTCTGGAACACAAATGTATAAGGAGATTGCTATTTTCAAAATCTATACCCTCCTCTGAACAAAGGAAATGTATCACTTTAGCATCATATTTCCCAAAATATCTTCCAGGACAAAGTACGGCCTTTAAGGAACTCTACCCACCGATCATTTTTAGAAAGGCAATTTTTAAAAACAATCATCTGTTAGCTATACTGTTTTGGGGAGACCTGTTGATCAGTTGGACTCAGTTTGTCTTCCCAAAATTTGTGAGACATTAGCAAAGCTGCTCATGAAAAATTTTTCAGAAGAAACTCTCTTTTTTTTCACAACCACGTTTGGCTTTGTGATCACAAAAAGAGAAAGCAGAAACAAGTCGAGGCTGTTAGAGAAAAATCAAACTTTCCTCAGATCATCTGTATCAGCAAACAAGTTTAGAGCGCAGCTGCAGATAGGCTCTTTGTGCCTTCGCACAAAACATCAAACCACATTAACAGCCATACGAACGTGCCAGAAAAGGTCATTTGAAAATTATTATGCATTCATTTCTAAGTGTAACACCTTGAGGCCCCCACTGTGAATGTGGCTGTACTGCAGCCATTTCCTTTTATGTCCAAAATGTTTTTTTGATGTTTGGCATAAGAATCACATTAATATTTTTGTCAAGAAAAATTTCAGATTCTGCAGCAGGTCCTTGAAAACAGCAGTGTAATGCAAGTCTTCGGATTTTTATCATTTGCAACCCAATTTCAACTTTGCCTTACATCACAATAAAATTCCTTCAAAGCTAATTTCAGTCTGGTCCCAAGAGAGCATTTGTCCATATCATGAAAACCAGTATTTAATTTAACACGATTACATACACATGCTAGTGCAGTCGGATGCCCGACTGGAATAGCCGAGTTAAGACAGGTCAGGATGAAGGTGCACTGGTGGGGCTTGGCAGGGAACCTGCTTTTAGTGCTTTTGGCTCTAGTTGAGAACATCAGTTTCTCGTTGGTGAGTTCTGAAAACAAAATCCTTTCCAAGGAAAAAAGAAAAGAAATAAAAGAAATCCCTTCACAAATTCTACTTTGGGCAATTGTGTATCGGTGTCATAACTTAAAATCAACAAACCATACAAAGGAGGTGAGTCAAAGTTAAACACATCTGTGGACATTACGTTCTTTGATTCTATTTCTTACACCTACTTTTCAAAACAGACTTCTGATGCATCAGACTCAGCTGGCAGAAGCATTTTATTCAAGTTCTCCCAGCCAGTGCTCCTCCACAGGTATTAACTCCCCCTGGGGAATGCAGGCACAGAGGTAATAAACATATTCGTTTCATTACAACATCTTAAAAAATGTAAAAATTCTAAAAAACCAACTGTAAGCTGACCTCCAGCCAAAGTACACATTAATTATACAGCTTAAGTCAGGCGGATGCTCAAGGAAAAGAGATATAATGTTACACCCAGCTGGATACTTTGTAGTTAGCACAAATGTAATATAAAGCGTACCAGAGTTTGTCAAGTGTCTGTCTGGATTTTCAGTTTTCATTAGTACTATAATTAAAACCACATTTTCAGCTATATTACCTATAACAAGAAAGGAATGAGAAATGAGGTTGTCAAGGTCAGTCTCTTTCTGCTCTTTATACTGAGTATCTGCAGGCCACAAGTTGTTGAATTTGGTGTAAACCAGAGTAATAGGATGGAATGTCACGTTACAACCAAACCTTTGTGGTTGAAAAGACAAACTTATGAGGTCACTTCCTTTTAATCACCAATGGAGCATATTTATCAACAGTCATATAAGTCAGGAAGACAGGCAGGCAGATGACAGACAGACTGACAGATACATGGAAACACAAACACCCTAAACACAGATACGACAGAGCTGATGCACAGAAACATTCCTTTTCAGAAAGCTGCGCTTGATCTTATGCTGTCATAGCCCTTCCCATTTATAAATGACACCACTGTAAACGCTTCTTATGCCCTTTCTACGGCTTGTCACAGAGGACACAGCAAAGATTGGGAAAATATGAGCAACGGATAACTTGGACAAGAACAAGCTAAGAAGATTTAGACACAGATTCATTTTTTTAACGCTTCCAGAGAGTTCACAATTTCGCTTAAGACCTATAAAACAAAGTGACCGGGTAGCAGATAGTAGCCTTCCTAGCAGAGGGACATATTGTTCCAATCATTATAGTGGATGCCTTAATTAGAGATTGGTGGTGAAAAGCAGCATAGCTTCATTGAACTCAGCAGAGGTCAACATCTTACTAAGGATCTGGCCCATAAATTTCAGTATTAAAAATGCAATTTTTTCATATTCAAGTACAAATAAGTCCTTGAGGCAACTGAGGCACCAGTGAATGCAAATGGGATTCCCTAGATGAGCATGCGGTCTAGAAAGCAAATACGGTTTTAGCTTTTAGGAGAACCCAGAAAAAAAAACAAAAAGCAAAGCAGCTGATCAGTCATGTTAAATATAAATGACAGTTCATTTGTGATACTAAAAAGAGATTTTAGCTTCATTTGAAAAAAACTGCCATGAAGGAGATGAGTGAACTATTATGACACTGAAAGACTTAAAAACGATACCCCAAGAGATAACGTTCTGAGAATAAAGTGAAAGAGCTCATATAAAATACAAAAGGTGTGTTGTAAAGAAGGATCAGAAGGGCAGACTTTGAGCTTCATCTAGTCATAAATCAAAAGCTTGTTCTCCATCATTCTTGTCTATGAGGTCAGCTTTGATTCCCAAGCTACAATTCCCAAAGGATGGAGGTATTTCTATTGGCAAGTATGTGTCTTTCTTCCCCCAGGCTGGCTCTGCCAGCCCTGCTGTCACCATGGACTGTCATTATCTCAATCTCTTTACTGCCCAGGATTGTTCCATCCTGGAGCCATAGGGAACTATCACAGGGCTGCGAGAGGAAAACCCAGTTGGAAGACTAAGGGCATTTGCAACAGATTAATTGACAAAGAAGTTTATCAAGACAGGCCATCTACAATGGTTCAGTCATCCTCCTTCATAGTCGCCAAATGCTTTGGCACACGAGTCTCCAGGTAGCATGGCAGGAATACAAAATGTTATACAAAATAAAAACAAAGGTGTTAAAAAAACCCCACAGTTTAAAAACTACCACCAAAAAAATATTCCAAAGTACAACTCTCTACCCAGTCACGTGCTTCATATTTTTTTTGTGTCTGAGTAACTTAAGCATTAATCTTTTAGCTTTTACTCATGCAGACTGTCCATACTCATAAGAATAGTCTGTGCGAACAGAACTACCCACCTGAATACTAGATGCTGGCTTAGCGCCTCGATTTGCAGTCAGCCGTCTCCATGTATACAGATAAAGGGCAGACACCTTCCATACAGAAACGTTTACAAAATACATTTAGAATGTTGCTTCCCTGGTTTTCATGTAGCGTACTAAATCAACCAAAAATCAAGCCAAATCAGTTTTAGCTATATTTCATGAATCACAGTGTTTCAATATTTTTTTAATCCTAAGTCTAAAAAAATGTTAATTTCACAATACTTCTTGGGTATTACTCAATTACAGCAGACTTTTACAGTGTTCTTGCACAGTGGATTCTATTATTTGCTCCATTAGTATTACAATAGTTTTACTTCAGTAATTCTCACTTAATATAGAGAAATGTTGCTGTGTGGCGTAAAACCTGATAGTTACTGCGAGTATCTTTAACAAAGATAACATTTACAGAGAATAATACAGACATCCGATCCTATATGTTTCTAGAGATAAAAACCTTCATTCTTTCGACAACAATTTGTAAAGGAAAGGCATTGATAGGTGTAAAGTCTAAATTTTTAAGACAAGATCGCCCTCTACTGCTTAGGAGAGAGTAAAACTAGGGAGGATCATCCTTACCGTATGGAGTTTTCATATAACCGATATGTGAAGCTCCTGGCCCAGAGATGCTCTGCAAACCTTGGTGGCTTCACAGCCTGGGAGTTGTTCCCTCCTTCACAAGCATACTGCTCAGTGAACTCAGTGACTGCAGAGCAACAACTCCACGGCAAGATGCTGCCAAGAACGGGAGGAAGATTATTTACAAACTCTCTTGTCTCTCTGAAACTGGCACACAACTCCCTCGAGTGCAGGGAAGTTGATGTAGGCTCATGGGCATGGTATGCTTGCCCTTTGCTGCACGTAGGCCTTGTTCTTCCTCGAGCTGGTATTCAGTGCCTTCTAGACTCATACGAAAAGATATGGATTGCTCAATAGGATCATATCTTTAAATAAGTATTATCATACATTGCAAAGCGTCTTTACCTTAAGTGTTCTAAACTTGCTTACAATCAATAAGCCCATAGATCCAAAATCATATGGTGGAATGAGAAGACACATTAAGCCAACAATGGGACTAGGTCAAAATCATTCTTGTCACCAACAGAATTGCACCAAAAGAGTGCAATTTCTTGATTCCTCCCAAAAACTATTAACAGATCTTTGAGGCCTGATTTCCCTCTATAAAAGCAGCGTTTACTCTTTGCTTTTATAGCTTACTTACCCAAGTGCCTATTACTTCTCTTTTTATTACAGCTTCGACCAATTTAATACGGCAGTCAGGCCCACATAAGTCTCTTGGATCCTTGTTAGTACTCTTCTAAAAGCAGGCTTAGTATTTGTCACCTGCCATCCCAGTGATCTCAGTTCCATTTCAAGAGAGAAAGTAGCAGCATACCAGAGTAGTTTGATGAACTCATTATCAGGTGCCTCTGAAATTCTTGAGTGAACACCTTCTGCTTCTAGCCATTTATTCTTCATTTTCATTGGAGGGGGGTTTGGTTGGTTTGTTTGGTTTTTTTTAAACTCTTCTACTGACACTATAATTTGAGGCCGTTCCTCAGAAACATCTTGAATAAAGACAGACTGTAGTCTTGGAAGATCCTTAAGCTACTCTGCAAAGAACATTGATTCAAATAATTCATTTAGTCTTCAACTTCAACCTTATCTTCATTAAGGATTCCTCTTACACCACTGTCAACAGGCCATAAAAATTCCCTGGCAAGTTCTGCTTCCAATATGACTGGAAAAAGCATATTAGTAGTTTTGCATCTCCAGGGAGTTTGCCCCTCAAAATCTTTTTAGCTGTGTTACTATCACCTTACATTTAACTTGGATTTTTTTATTCCCTTAATCTAAATATGACAGCATCTTCGATGGATGTCTATTAACTTCCAGTAGTGTTCTCTTCTCTACTCTACTGCTTAAGTAATACATCTTTTTTCTTTTGTTGTTTTGGTTCTTCAAATGTTTCCTTATTATCACAGACTCCATGAAGCCTGCACCATGAGACCTGGAAGATGACGCTTCCAGCTAAATTTTGCTGAGTTTTCTTACAGTCTTTTCTATCTAACTGCTGATCAAACCTAAACCTACTTAAAAAACGTGAGTTGCACTGAAACCCAACTTCATGCTGAGGGGAAGGACTAAATACATTCCAAGTGAATCACGAACTACTGTGTGCAGGATTTGGGTTTAAAAAAGAAAAAGTAACTAGAAGATTGCAAAACCTGTCTCCCCAGAAGTTTACTATGGAGCTAATATCAATGCTTTCATAAAGCATTGGACACAGCTGGAGATGGAACTTCAGACAGGCTGGACTAAGCGCTCGGGTGATGCATTTTGCTTATGGATATTAGGATCACCACGTTTTGAGCCAGGATGATTTTCTCTGAAATGAAATGAGTAGACACCCAGCAAAATAAATGACATACCTGCTGGCAGCGTGTAGGTATAATTCATCCAGTCGTTTTCCTTCCATTGCACAAGCTTCTGGCATGTAAGGCACTTTGATCTCTCTGCCATCACCACCCAACTTCAGCTCCTGATCACTGCCATCCTTTTGTCTATTTAGAGACTTCGACAACACTATGGAGATGGCTCAGTAAAATTCATTAGCTTGTGTTATACAGGAGCTTTAATGAGGTAATTTGATAACCCTATTGCTCCTAGATTCCCAAATATAAAAGTAAGATTTAGGAGCCAAAAGGACTTCCTACTTCCAAAATATCTTACTAGGCCCGCTGGGCAACCTAGCTTCTTTTTGATCAAACTCCAAGTTTTAATTAACTGAAGAAATTTCCCAAACCATTTGGGGAACACTTCTGACTATTTTTTTCACTAACTCCTTAAGATGAGTGAATGGAAAAAACAGATGCATTTCAAAATCTTCAAAATAAAATTCCTTTCTACTTTATTTTTCCCAAAATTGCATTTGTATTTTTGGATCCACTCCAGTAACTTCTATCCACTCACATTCTCAGGGCAAGCCCTTCTTTGCAACATACAGTTTAAGGGAACAGGCTAAGATGAATAATTACAGAACTAAGAAAAGAAAGAATCCTCTGACTTTGTGTCCAATGCTTTAACCCCCGTTTCTTACAGTCACCGCGCACATCCACAGACAGAAACAGCAAGAGACAGCAATATATTTTAGTCACTGAAGATACAGATGCTAATACCTGGCACTGACTACAACCACATCCCCCCTTCATTCCTCAGCCCTCCCGGAGCGAGTCCTTTGAAATCAGATTTTACACTTTGCAGGAAGTAACTATTGTTAGTATTGCACTTTTCCACTCCAAGTTGCATTTTGATAGCTTAGAATCCTTCCTCGGGCTGAAAAATCTGGACTATGAATGTTTAAGTACCTCATAAGTCACACCCATTGATGAAATTGCAGCTAATTTTCACTACAAATCCCTGAAAAAACAGGAAAAATTGAGAAAGAAAACATGTAGATTTATTCAGTCCTGTGCTCTGATAATATTTCCATTGACTAGCATGTAAAAAAGAAAGAAAAAAAAAAGATTCACTATGCCAGAACCTTCAAAAACTTTCCTGGACTATCAAGCTTTAAACATAATTCAAACATATGTCCATTTATTAAATATTTGGTTTGGTTCCTTTACCTTCATTATGGTTCATGAAATTATTTCACAGGCACTCACTCAAAACTTCACCTCCTGCTGTTTTCACAATGACTGAAGTAATAATTCAGCTGTCTGTTTGGGACTTTATATCATCTTTACTGCATAAACCTGTGCTGTCATAGACCAAATATTTAATATCATTGAAAAGACAATGTCTGGAAGAGCAAGCCAGAAACACACAAAAGCCCTAGCCTCACTGTAGCCTTCTTATGAGCAACTTGGTAAGTGCAATGAAAAAGAACAAATTCATCTATATACAATATTTTCCATTTCATCTTTGTTACCAGAAAGGAAGTATACATTTTAAAAGTCTAATTTTATATCAGTTGGATCAATGTTAAATAGGAGAGAATTATCTACAAAGCTGATAAAAGAAAACAGGAATAACATTTCCTAGGGAGAATATGATCTCCGGTTAGTGTAAACCAGGATAGCCACCAAATGTGGCAACCTTATCAGTTGAAGACTTGGCCTTCAAAGCTCTTTTCGCTCGTTCACACTTTCCTTCTTTTCCTACTGTCACTGCCATGTCCTGTTTTGATCATTGCTTTGAAACTTCACATTCATCAAAAACCACAAATACAGAAAAAAAAATGAATAAGAATTCAAATCATTTTGCTTGCAAGCAGGATCTCCACCCTCCAAAAGTTTTACAGTAATTATTGTTAGACATAAAGGGATATTTGAATGATAATAAAGAAAAAGGGATATTTGAATGATAATAAAGAAAAAGTAGGTCCCATGATGAAAAGAACAAGATCTACATGGCTACATGTAACTTGGATTAAAAAATACTCATATCATTTGTCAAGCCAATGATCGATTTCCGATGCTCAGCTCCATGGGCAACATCGTATTTGTTGCAAATATGACTTTATCCCTTGTGAATCAAGTAACTGCACAGGCATACACAGTGCAATGTAGATATCCACAGATGACCTGCTTTGGAGCAGTAAGACACAACTGTTGCAGACTCATCTGCTGTATTGTTGCCATTAACTGTGGTTATTGTATTCTGGTAGGGCTCATACAGTCAAGTTATAATCAAACCACACTGTGCTAAAAACTTAGTTTAAAATATTTTTAGTTTTTACTCCATTTAACAGGCAATCTCAGCCTGAAATACAAAAGGAATCATACAGTAGGAAAAATTTCCATTAAAATAGGATTCTCCAAGGTCATGAACAGATCACTGTAGAAAGAACAAGTCATGGAAACAAAACAAAACAAAAAGTACCATTACAGAGACTTTCTTTACCACATTAGGTGTAACTTTTGTGTGTTTAAACACACAAACAGAAAAAAACAATATATATATATATATATATAAACGAGAGAACTGTGATAAAAGAAGGGCAGACAAGAAACAGGCACCATCTCATGTCAACTGCACAGGATGGCACAGTTCTCGACTCCAAACAGCACTAGACCTTCTTTGTAGCTATAAAAGGCTTCACATTTCAATCCAGAATAAACAGGGATTTGTTGAAGACTGCAAGTCAAAATATCTTGATCCCAGTGACACTTACGTCATTAGTCTCAATAAAAGCAGGGCTGCACTCTGCCTAGAAACGTAGAAGTTCATCTGCACTAACCATTGCCAATAACCATTATAAAACTGCACGGAACACTATTTTATTTACCTGTGTCCTCAGCAGTTACTCTACAACACTGTTTTTCATCACCAGCTTTAGGGCCAAATCTCAGTTCTGGTTTTAATTCAATAGACAAGTAGGATTTATAGGGCCAGACAGAGCTTAAGCCCCTCTGTCTTTCTTTCAACTCTTAACTCCATGGTACTATCCTGGCAAAACAATCCATAAATCCAGTCCTATGGCAGCAGCAGCAGCATATAACACCATATTCACAAGTAAGTCACTCGGCAAGCCAACAGCTGTTCTCAGCAGGCAGGGTGTTTTTGTTCAGAGCTACAGAGAAACTACAGTTTTGAAGCTTTATTGACAGAAAAGACAGCCAATCCATGAGCTTTATGTTTCCAGCCAGCTGTCTGCCACAAATGTATTTGGGTTCTGATGGAAAGCAATGAAAAACCACATGCACGTGAAGAAAAAAAAAAAGTTGCCTCAAAAAATTTGGAGTAGGAGGGTAGTTGCTCGTTACTCTGAAATAACATATCTTGCAAAGAATCTGCTTTCAGCTAACACTGGCTTGGAGCAGACAATCACCATTCACAAACATTTCTGTCAGTATTTTATTGGCAGTTTTAGAATAAAACCCTAACAAAACAAACTCAAGTATAGCTGAAGAACTAAGCAGTGATATGGAAAAAGTATAGAATCTCCCAAAGTTGTGCTTGCAATTCTAAAATTTTCTTTTGTGTCTCAAGTTAGAACTGTTTCTCCAAACATTACACAATTTTATCTCACGTAACAAGAATTTTCCATTCATATCCTCATTGTGAGGTGCAATGTAAAGCTTATAACGTAGCGGTGTTCAGTTTTCTACAAACATACAATCTAAAGTCAAGGGGGGGGGGGGGGGAAAGAGAAGATGCTTGAAAATTTTGAAACCCTGTTCCACCTATTATTTTTTCCCTCCAGAAACAACAATCTGAAAAACTGAAATGATGCCCCGTGGGATCTTCTGGTGATATCACCAGTGGAGTGCTCCCAAAGACATTACAGTGCATCTCTTGGAACACTACAGATATTAATTAGTCTTACTAAAACGCAACTTCCAGAAACTGATACATGAAATGAGAGGTGACGAACAAGTCTTCGGCATTACATATCTTTGTTTGGAATAATCAGTTACCAATGATCTTAAAATTATTTTGATGGTTTGGACGTTTCAGATCTCCTTTTGGCTCCTTGCAGGAAAAGAACATAGCTTGTTTGTTAAAGGTTTATCTTTGAACAAGGTACATGCTAAGACTATATACCATCCAGTTCGTTCGCTCCTTGTTTCACGCTAGTCCCTGGCTGTCTCCGCTGCATACACACTAGTTCGCTTCCAGGCTTTTACCTGAAGTAAATCAATTATTTATTTTGTCTGGGAAACCTGAGTGCAGAATAGCAGATAGAAGATACTGCATATATGAACCACTCCACTGTCCCCAGGGATGAGGGTTCTTCCCCTGAGCCAAGGACAGCAAAACCCAGTTAGGCTTAACTGTATTTGTCTGGCAATCGGAATTTTAACACTTTACCGGTATGACAAGCTATGAATTCGGGCATAAAGATCTTCACTTTGGTTTGGTGCACACAGACATGAGAGCCAGGTATAACCAGAGTAACATTTGAAAGCCAGCTGGCTCTTAGGAGCTTGACTGTTTGCTGAGAAATGAGGAATAGAAGTGACCTGAAACCCAGACAGGTTTGAACAGGATTGCTTTCATAGGAGTCACGACTGGGTCCATGAGAAAATTCTTAGCTAACCTACCAGGCCTGTCTGGATTTTCATACACCATTTTCCTACGTTACAAATTTTGTATACAGATTTTGCTGCCAGGCCACAAACCCATTCTACATACATGTATTTAAAGACTGGGACATAGGGCTCCTTGGAAAATCTTGCTGTTTGACCCACCTCACTGTAAATTATTTTTAATATCTCTGGGAGGGTATTTATTACTGCATTAGAGGCATAAGTGTCTTATGTCATGTAACATAAGCATTATTATCTCTCTCAAAAAAAAAAAAAGCCAACCAAAAAAACATAACCCCAAGCAGCCACCATGTAGCCACAAAGTTACCACTCAAATTCTTATTGATTGTTGTTGTCAACACTCACAGTAAGCAATTATTTTCTTATATGGACTACAGACTTCCCACGTTCTAACTTTTGTCCGTTGTCTCTTCTCTTTCTGCCACACAGCTCTAGGAAGAGTCTGGCTCCATCTTTTTTAGACCCTCCCATTAGGTATTTGTAGACAGCAGTTCCTGGCTCAACCGTTTATCTAAAAGCCCAATTAAAATTCTGGTTAAATCATACCTTCTTCATCACCCTCTCTCACCAGTGAAATAAATCTTCCAAACTATGTATGTCAGCCCATGCCCATGACTATTTTTCTTCACTTTGCACAGGCCTCCAATCTATAAACTGACAAAAATTTCCAGAAGGTAAAGCCTTGATGTTGATGCTTTCCTTTTTATATGCCAAAAAGACACTTTTTTGCAGACCAGCTCCTGTTAGTCTTTCCTATAAAATACACCACAACCAAGCTGATCTGGGTGCTTTAGCACATTACAATTTGATGTGCTGGGCAACAGCTCAATTTAAGAAAGAAACAGAGAACCCTAACAGGTAGTCAGCTAATAAACATAATATTTGTCATTTAGTGCTGCAAGATGCCCGGGGTAATAAGGAATCTCACAGGACCTACTCAGGTTTGGGTTTGGTTTTTTTCCCCCAACTACATGTACTTCAGATTTCACACTTACGTACTATACCTCTTCATTTCTGCCACAGCAGACCCCAAGCTCTAGCCTCACATTTTGCAGACTCCTTGGCATTACCAGCTGTTATTACCATTTTAGATTCCATGCAATACCATACTGATTTCTACCATGTGAAGGCACACAAACTCCAGAGAATTCCTTTGATCTTTTCAAAGAACATCCAGAAGCATTATCATCGTTGCTATTTTTTTTTTTTTATTTATCAGTCCTGTGTTGTTGCTTCCATAAAGATATAATCCTCAGAGTTAAAGTCTGCAATACCTTTCACATGAATAAGCAAAATCAATCATGGGTCAAAAAATATGACAAATTTCACATCTATATCAAACAGTACGACTGTTGCACGTAATCTCTAAGGGGACCAGAGCTGAAAGGACACTGAACAGAAGCAAACAACATACCTGTTCCTTCAGGCAGTGGCTGTAGGAGTTATTAAAATGATATTTGCAGCTACAGTGGCTGGCTGTCCTCATGTTGCCTCAATTCTTAGGACGTATTTCTTCCCATTTCTCATCTTAGTCAGCAACATCTGCATTGTTTTAATTCTCCATTATGCTCAGTAATGTAATTTTTGTACGTCTGCTATCATATTCTGGGTTTTAATAAACTGGTTTTCTCCTTGATCCCCTCATCATCTGTTTCTTCATTCCCTGAACCTACCCTAAATCCCGCGATACCAAGCAATTTGCTTCTACAATCCTTCTCAGGCAGGTTTCATTAAAACCTCCAGCTGTGGAACTAATGTTACTAATGTAGAACTAAAATCTAAAATCTCCACACCTGGAGATCTTGCACTGGCCCTGCTGGGAATTCCACCAAACTCAAACCACTTAAGGAGTTTGTAGACAACCTACTTTTGACTTCAAACAACATCTTTGAAAGTCTCCATGACCGTACATTACCCTCTAGATTGATGCCAAAAATCACTGTTCGCGCCTGGCTCCTTCACAACATAGTTCTACACATGTCTAAGCGCAGACTGTAGAAACGCCTTAATACAATTTTTCAAAACAAAATTCCTCACTATCAATTTATGCATTTTTCCCTATTAATTAATGGCCAGTTACTGGTACGATAAACCAGAAATGCTGCAAAAAGAGGTCTACTAAAATGCCCTAACCATGGCCAACAGCTTAACTCTTAAAAATCAGGCAGCCAGAATATTTTTTTTTTTTCCAGAGCCATCTTTTGTGCTAGTTAGACTAGATGAAAACTCACTGCAATATCCCTAAAACCTACTTGCATGGAACATTAGAAAAGACCATGACAAGGGCAGGATGTGGACACAGCTAATTGCTTTAAGTCTGAATTTTCCATGAGATCTCCCAAAGACGTACACTAAAGCCACCTTCAGCTTTCCTTCCGCATGGAGGTGTGAGTCACCTACCTAAGCAGCAATGCTAAGAGCACATCTGTGAGGTCTGAACAGCCCCAAGAACTAGGTGTCCTACTGCTGCCAGACTATTTGACATTAAGTTCCTGGTTTAAAAGCGCAAACATAGCTCATTTTCTCCTTTTAAAAGTTCTATTTTCTCTGCACCCAGAATTGACCACCCAAAACCTCTGCAGGGCACCTGGGAGCCCCCTGAAAAGTCCCCTGCACCCACAAAGGCCGCAGCCACACACAAAAACCATGCTGACACCAAAAAGGGCCACCAAACTGCACTCCAACCCAGTAAACTCAAGCACATCCCTGCTCTCACGTGTTCTGCGAGCGAAGGCTCACATCTGTCTCCATGTCTTAGTCACAGCCTGTGTGGATATAGATTCTTGACCCCACAGGCCCACTTTTCAGGAAGGGCCCTTCCCTTCCCTTCAACTTCTCCCTTCCACCCCATCTGCACCGAGCACACCGCAGCAGATATGAGACCACCAGAGGTGAATGGAAATAAAAGGCAGGCGCTGCAGGAGTCTGAGGAGTGCTCCACGTTCGCCTGGCACTTTCCAGCGCCCCGTTTATCTCAGGAACAGCATCCCAGATGAAAAGGGCTGAGGCAATTTGAAAGCAACTCACTATAGGGCAGCGAAAGCCTACTTCCCCCCCTTTTTCAGTCAGAAACACGAAGCCGGCTTTACAAAGGAATTAAGGGAAGGGGGAGCCGCCCGCGCAGCCGCCCGGCCCCTGAGAGAGCCCTCAGAGAGCCCTCACAGCGCCCCACCCCGGCGGCCACCTGGGGCTCGAGACACAGCCCCTTCCCGCCGCACGGCCTCAGCCAATCAGCGCAAAGATCGCCGGCGGCGGCGGCGGAGGCCTTTTTTTTTTTTAAAAGCCCGCCTCTCCTTCGCTACTCACCAATCAGAATGTTCTCTCTCGTGAAGCCGTAGGATGCTTTCCCCGCATCCGGCGCGCGACATCTTCCCATTGGACGAAGGGAGGGAAGGGCTCGACCAATGAGGTGGCCCGGGTGGGCGGGGACAGTTCAAACCGCCGGCGGCCGGGGAGCAGCGCCATGGTGAAGCCGGTGAGGGCCGGGGCCGGGGCCGGGGCCGGGGCTTGGGGCCGAGATCCCCGGGGCCGCCTCAGCCGAGGGGGCAGGGCGGGCCTCGGCCCTCGGGTGAGTCCCTCGCTCTTCTCCCGCCGCAGCCCTGCGCGATGCAAGCGGGCGACTTTGACTCCTCTGACGAAGACGCCGCTGAGGAGGACCTGAGGCCGCTCCCGATCTCCTGGTGAGACGCGTCCCGGGGCGGGCGCGGGTGTCTTTTCCCTCAGAAGCTACGCGAGCGTTTGCATTAAATCCCGCTCCAGCAAAACGGGAGGTTTTTTCCTGAAGGAAACCCGTGCCGGGCTCTGGTGACCTGCCATAGCCCTGCTGATACAGCTCTCGGGCTGCAGGATTCCGCTGTCATGCTTTCAAAAGGTGTTTCAAGAGATGCACAATCCTGACTGTTGTCAGGGCAGCCATAAAGATGGTGTGCCTATGGGGCTGTGAGTGAAGGAGGGGAGACGGAGGGAGTGCAGTGCAAATATTTTGGGCGATTACATCTCACAAACCAAACAATAGCTGTGAATATTGCAGTGCGGTATTCTGTAGGGGTTGTGGTTGTGCAGTTGAGGTTGTGGTTGGCCTGACGGCGCCCCTGAAAAGGGATTAAGTTGGTGCTGGTGAACTGTCAGTGGATGCGGGGCCAGGTCTGCTTTTGGAAGCGTCTGCTGGTCACTGTCGGTCGTGCTAACCCGAGTGTCTTGGTGCTAAGGCGGGGATTTGGCAACGCTTTCTCTCCTCCTCTTGGGCAGGGGTATGTGATGAAGTACACTACCAAATGCGTGATTCCCTTGTCTGATGTTGTAGAAATAACACTGGAATACTTCCATTTTATTCTTAAAATTGAAGTACAGGTAGGTAACTCTTCTCATGGTTCCACCGAGAAGGAATGTTTAGCAGTGAGTTATCTCTGTTCAAATAATCAAAATGTTCTGATTTTTTTATTTTATTTTTTTCTTTTCTGATAGGTTGTCTTTGTCTCCTGTCTACTCTTCTG